>NC_047107.1:430803-513897 GCF_902500255.1 Thalassophryne amazonica | reverse complement strand
ACATCTGAAAACACACAGAAAACTCACCACCAATCAGTCTGACCTTTGACACTACAAACAGCAGCCCAATCTCATGTTTTTTTTTGTGCTCCCGTGACGAAATGAGTCAAATTTTCATGACAAGGCTTTTTTTTAACTCACTATTACTAACCCTACTCCTACCCCTAACCCTAACCTTAACCATAACCTAATCTTACTCCTTCCCCCACCCTAACCATAACCCCCCCCCGCTTCACTTTTAATTTCATGCAGCCATCATGGAATGAATGAGAATGAATTTGTGCTGCCGTGATGAAAATGAGGTGCTTTTTGTCACAATATCATGAACCAACAGATCAATGTATATTTCGTGCTGCTGAACCATGACTTGCCATGAGACCAGGTTGCAAATGGAGCTCAGGTCAGAGCTTTAGTCAAATCTGCAGTCACAGAGGCAGTAAGACCCAGAGAAAGAGGCAGAGGAAGACAAAGACAAAAAAGAGGAAGAAGGAAAAATGATTCAGTTGAAATTCGAGCAACTTTGGTGCACCAGGTGATGAACCACGGCCTCACACTGAGGGAAGCTAGACAAAGGGTCCACCTGAACCTCAGCCACCACACAGCGGGTAGTACTGTCAGGTGATGTTACCGTACCATGTATGTACACTGCAGTACTTGAAACGCTTGTTTTCATTGTTTTCATTTGTGTTTTGAATTTGAACTGTGCAGTACTCTGTCTTTCTTTAGGTATTTGTAAGAGATTTATATTTCTTAATAAAAAAAATGGGGAAATAACACTTTTACCAAATACTGAAATTAGCGACAGGTGCGTGAGAGAGGGCGCATAAGCTGCTGAACATGAAGAAAAAGCTCTCGCACGCTGCCTTACTTGCACCACCATTTAAATTTAAATTAAATTTAATAATTTAATTTAAATTTAATTTAAATCAAGCAATGTTTCGGCCAGTGGCCGTTGTCAGGCGAATAGTTTTTGTGAATGAGAAGCCATCTGAAATAGGGTGTGGCTGGTTACATCACAGGATGTTGTCATGATAACCATAGAAAACATTTCACAATATCCACATCCATATCCATGAAACAGATCATTCTAGTGCATAATACATATCATACAAAGAATATATAATAATATACAAAATAGATATATACAACAGTGAAGAGTAATGTATACAAAGACATGGCTATGCCTCAGTATATGCATATCTATATATAAACATTAGACAGAGCGAATAGAGCATGTACAGTAAGTCTATAATAGAAAAAATGTCAAAGAAAGATGTTTAGATTCAGTTCATCACTGAGTCCCTTATGTGCCAGAGTTTGTAATGTTTCAGTCCAGTCGGCCTCTCTCTTTTTCAAAAGCTTATCATGGTCTCCCCCTCTAGGAGGAGGAGGGACCTGTTCAATGCCACAGAAAGGAAGAGCACTTACATCGTGATGTGCGTCATTATCTCTTTCATGGATATGGATGTGGATATTGCAAAATGTTTTCTATGACTATCATGACAACATCCTGTCATGCAGTAGTGGGCACAGCTAACCAAAAAGTTAGCTTCGATAACTGGTAATCGGCTAACTCAATCAATCAATCAATTTTTTTTATATAGCGCCAAATCACAACAAACAGTTGCCCCAAGGCGCCCCATATTGCAAGGCAAGGCCATACAATAATTATGTAAAACCCCAACGGTCAAAACGACCCCCTGTGAGCAAGCACTTGGCTACAGTGGGAAGGAAAAACTCCCTTTTAACAGGAAGAAACCTCCAGCAGAACCAGGCTCAGGGAGGGGCAGTCTTCTGCTGGGACTGGTTGGGGCTGAGGGAGAGAACCAGGAAAAAGACATGCTGTGGAGGGGAGCAGAGATCGATCACTAATGATTAAATGCAGAGTGGTGCATACAGAGCAAAAGAAAAAGAAACAGTGCATCATGGGAACCCCCCAGCAGTCTACGTCTATAGCAGCATAACTAAGGGATGGTTCAGGGTCACCTGATCCAGCCCTAACTATAAGCTTTAGCAAAAAGGAAAGTTTTAAGCCTAGTCTTAAAAGTAGAGAGGGTGTCTGTCTCCCTGATCTGAATTGGGAGCTGGTTCCACAGGAGAGGAGCCTGAAAGCTGAAGGCTCTGCCTCCCATTCTACTCTTACAAACCCTAGGAACTACAAGTAAGCCTGCAGTCTGAGAGCGAAGCGCTCTATTGGGGTAATATGGTACTACGAGGTCCCTAAGATAAGATGGGACCTGATTATTCAAAACCTTATAAGTAAGAAGAAGAATTTTAAATTCTATTCTAGAATTAACAGGAAGCCAATGAAGAGAGGCCAATATGGGTGAGATATGCTCTCTCCTTCTAGTCCCCGTCAGTACTCTAGCTGCAGCATTTTGAATTAACTGAAGGCTTTTTTAGGGAACTTTTAGGACAACCTGATAATAATGAATTACAATAGTCCAGCCTAGAGGAAATAAATGCATGAATTAGTTTTTCAGCATCACTCTGAGACAAGACCTTTCTGATTTTAGAGATATTGCGTAAATGCAAAAAAGCAGTCCTACATATTTGTTTAATATGCACTTTGAATGACATATCCTGATCAAAAATGACTCCAAGATTTCTCACAGTATTACTAGAGGTCAGGGTAATGCCATCCAGAGTAAGGATCTGAAAAGTTATCTTTTATAAAGCTAAACCGATAAACTGCCTAAAAACTTATCGGAAGCTACAGCTAACCACTAATTTTGTCTCCCGTACGCGCTCAGCTACTAACAAGCCGATTTCAGTTTAAACACCGCCAAAGCTTCAAGTAGAATCAAAGGCGATCACAAACCCAAACAGCCAATGAGCCAGCACTTCTGTCTTTGTGCACTCTGCCCCCTGCTGTAGGAAAGCGTCATTGACCCTGACAGGATACAGTGGCCGAGCCATGAGGCAGACATCTTGAAAAGGAAAGCATGTTTGACTTATGGTTTTGATTAATAAATTTACATTAATGTAAAATTTTAAAATAATGCACTAATTCTGAAGATTTCTGAACATTAACACACAGATGCCCAAAGGGATTATGGCTAAACTTAACCTCCGCTCATATTTGATTGGTTGACTAATTCATTCTATAAATGTGCTTTTGTAAAATATGTATTTTTTTTCATTTGTAATAAAAAAGGTATTTGTAAAGCCAAAAAGTCTGTTCAGTTGTAAAGGAGGATTTTCACGATCCCGTTAGACAGCGCCCAAGCGCATGTGTTATGACTTCACAACTTTATCCGGTTAGGGAGACGCAGTTTCTTTCAATAACAAGAACTATCAAAAAACTTTCTCATGTGTGAGTTGTGTGGCGATAGGAATAGCCTTTTGAATGCTCAAATAATGATGTCGGTCGCACAAAGAAATCAAATAATAGTGAAAACATGTTCATTGCACCCAGAATGTTGGTATTTTGGCCGTTGAACTTTATGGTGCAGTGCCATAACAACAGATCAATCAGTCGCTCTGTGCGGTGTCAAAACATCTGATCGGTTAGTCGCGCCGTGCAGCGTCATAACAACAAATCAATCAGTCGCTCTGTGCGGTGTCATAACATCTGATCGGTTAGTCGCGCCGTGCAGCGTCATAACAACAGATCAATCAGTCGCTCTGTGCGGTGTCAAAACATCTGATCGGTTAGTCGCGCCGTGCAGCGTCATAACAACAAATCAATCAGTCGCTCTGTGCGGTGTCAAAACATCTGATCGGTTAGTCAGTCAGTCAAACTTTATTGCAGACTCCAATGTCCAAATAGACATACATCACATATAAAACATAAAACAAATATATAGTATAAAAAAGGGCGTTATATCACCTAATATTAAAACAAACACACACATATATATATATATATATATACATATATATATATATATATACATATATATATATATATATATATATATATCTCAACAAAAATATAAACGCAACACTTTTGGTTTTGCTCCCATTTTGTATGAGATGAACTCAAAGATCTAAAACTTTTTCCACATACACAATATCACCATTTCCCTCAAATATTGTTCACAAACCAGTCTAAATCTGTGATAGTGAGCACTTCTCCTTTGCTGAGATAATCCATCCCACCTCACAGGTGTGCCATATCAAGATGCTGATTAGACACCATGATTAGTGCACAGGTGTGCCTTAGACTGCCCACAATAAAAGGCCACTCTGAAAGGTGCAGTTTTGTTTTATTGGGGGGGATACCAGTCAGTATCTGGTGTGACCACCATTTGCCTCATGCAGTGCAACACATCTCCTTCGCATAGAGTTGATCAGGTTGTCAATTGTGGCCTGTGGAATGTTGGTCCACTCCTCTTCAATGGCTGTGCGAAATTGCTGGATATCAGCAGGAACTGGTACACGCTGTCGTATACGCTGGTCCAGAGCATCCCAAACATGCTCAATGACATTTTCAGCTTCCAAGAATTGTGTACAGATCCTTGCAACATGGGGCCGTGCATTATCCTGCTGCAACATGAGGTGATGTTCTTGGATGTATGGCACAACAATGGGCCTCAGGATCTCGTCACGGTATCTCTGTGCATTCAAAATGCCATCAATAAAATGCACCTGTGTTTTTCGTCCATAACAGACGCCTGCCCATACCATAACCCCACCACCACCATGGGCCACTCGATCCACAACATTGACATCAGAAAACCGCTCACCCACACGACGCCACACATGCTGTCTGCCATCTGCCCTGGACAGTGTGAACCAGGATTCATCCGTGAAGAGAACACCTCTCCAACGTGCCAAACGCCAGCGAATGTGAGCATTTGCCCACTCGAGTCGGTTACGACGACGAACTGGAGTCAGGTCGAGACCCTGATGAGGATGACGAGCATGAAGATGAGCTTCCCTGAGAGGGTTTCTGACAGTTTGTGCAGAAATTCTTTGGTTATGCAAACCGATTGTTTCAGCAGCTGTCCCAGTGGCTGGTCTCAGACGATCTTGGAGGTGAACATGCTGGATGTGGAGGTCCTGGGCTGGTGTGGTTACACGTGGTCTGCGGTTGTGAGGCTGGTTGGATGTACTGCCAAATTCTCTGAAACGCCTTTGGAGACGGCTTACGGTAGAGAAATGAGCATTCAATACATGAGCAACAGCTCTGGTTGACATTCCTGCTGTCAGCATGCCAATTGCACGCTCCCTCAAATCTTGCGACATCTGTGGCATTGTGCTGTGTGATAAAACTGCACCTTTCAGAGTGGCCTTTTATTGTGGACAGTCTAAGGCACACCTGTGCACTAATCATGGTGTCTAATCAGCATCTTGGTATGGCACACCTGTGAGGTGGGATGGATTATCTCAGCAAAGGAGAAGTGCTCACTATCACAGATTTAGACTGGTTTGTGAACAATATTTGAGGGAAATGGTGATATTGTGTATGTGGAAAAAGTTTTAGATGTTTGAGTTCATCTCATACAAAATGGGAGCAAAACCAAAAGTGTTGCGTTTATATTTTTGTTGAGAGTGTGTATATATATATATATATATATATATATATATATATATATATATATATATACACCCCTGCAGTCTACATATAAACTTGTACATCAGTCTTCTCAGGGTAGCCTGGAAGGTGTTTAACCCTAAATCACAAAGAAGCTTGCTGGCACTACTACCCTTGGGCTTCTTGAGCAGGATTCTGAGACAGTTATTATACGCAACCTGAAGTTTTCGCAAACTCTCCTTCTTATACCTCACCCAGAGGGGGGCCGTGTACATAGGGGTACAGTAAGCTCTAAACAAGTTCACCTTCACTTCATCAGAGCGGTAATGAAATTTTCTCACTTACACATTGGCTTGGACATACAACATTCTTCTCTGTCTGAGCATGTCAGCATCATCCTCCATCTTATCGTTAACTATGTGTCCTAGATATTTTACATTGGTGCACACAGACAGGGCTTGACCAGACAAATAGAAACCTGGGAAATTAAGACGTTGATCCTCAAACTTGACCCTGTAGTCAGAACATACGAGGTCTGTCAATAAAGTATAGGTCCTTTTTATTTTTTTCAAAAACTATATGGATTTCATTCATATGTTTTTACGTCAGACATGCTTGAACCCTCGTGCGCATGCGTGAGTTTTTCCACGCCTGTCGGTGCCGTCATTCGCCTGTGAGCACTCCTTGTGGGAGGAGTCGTCCAGCCCCTCGTCGGAATTCCTTTGTCTGAGAAGTTGCTGAGAGACTGGCGCTTTGTTTGATCAAAATTTTTTCTAAACCTGTGAGGCACATCGAAGTGGACACGGTTCAAAAAATTAAGCTGGTTTTCGGTGAAAATTTTAACGGCTGATGAGAGATTTTGAGGTGATACTGTCGCTTTAAGGACTTCCCACGGTGCGAGACGTCGCGCAGCACTCCCAAGCGCCGTCGTCAGCCTGTCTCAAGCTGAAAACCTCCACATTTCAGGCTCTATTGATCCAGGACGTCGTGAGAGAACAGAGAAGTTTCAGAAGAAGTCGGTTTCAGCATTTTATCTGGATATTCCACTGTTAAAGGAGATTTTTTAATGAAAGACGTGTGGACGGGCCAACGCGGCGCGGCGGCACAGGAAAAACACCTCCGTGTTGATAACCATTTGTAAAATCCAGGCGGCTTTTGATGGCTTTCAGTGGAGTGAGTATATGAGAAATTGTTTAACAGCTGGACATGTTCCAACTTGTCCTTAAGGCTTCCAACGGAAGTGTTTTTCCTGTGGCGGAGCGTCGCGGCGGCTGCGAGCCGACGCTGCAATCCGACGCTGCAATCCGCCCGCACGTCTTTCATTAAAAAAATCTCCTTTAACAGTGGAATATCCAGATAAAATGCTGAAACCGACTTCTTCTGAAACTTCTCTGTTCTCTCACGATGTCCTGGATCAATAGAGCCTGAAATGTGGAGGTTTTCAGCTTGAAACAGGCTGACGACGGCGTCTGGGAGCGCTGCACGACGTCCCGCACCGTGGGAAGTCCTTAAAGCGACAGTATCACCTCAAAATCTCTCATCAGCCGTTAAAATTTTCACCGAAAACCAGCTTAATTTTTCGAACCGTGTCCACTTCGATGTGCCTCACAGGTTTAGAAAAAATTTTGATCAAACAAAGCGCCAGTCTCTCAGCAACTTCTCAGACAAAGGAATTCCAACGAGGGGCTGGACGACTCCTCCCACAAGGAGTGCTCACAGGTGAATGACGTCACCGACAGGCGTGGAAAAACTCACGCATCCGCATGAGGGTTCAAGCATGTCTGACGTAAAAACATATGAATGAAATCCATATAGTTTTTGAAAAAAATAAAAAGGACCTATACTTTATTGACAGCCCTCGTATGTTAAGAAGCTGTTGGAACCCTGCACTACTGGGAGTTATAATGGCCAAATTACTTAGTCCCGCCATGCGGTGTCATAACAACGAATCAATCAGTCGCACCGTGCGGTGTTATAACAACGAATCAATCAGTCGCCCCGTGCGGTGTTATAACAACGAATCAATCAGTCGCTCCGTGCGGTGTTATAACAACGAATCAATCAGTCGCCCCATGTGGTGTTATAACAACGAATCAATCAGTCGCTCCGTGCGGTGTTATAACAACGAATCAATCAGTCGCCCCGTGGGGTGTTATAACAACGAATCAATCAGTCGCTCCGTGCGGTGTTATAACAACGAATCAATCAGTCGCTCCGTGCGGTGTTATAACAAAGAATCAATCAGTCGCTCCGTGCGGTGTGATAACAACGAATCAATCAGTCGCTCCGTGTGGTGTTATAACAATGAATCAATCAGTCGCTCTGTGCGGTGTTATAACAACGAATTAAAGTTAATATTCAGATGTGCAACAAACATTTCGAACTTCTTGCTGTTAGCATGAGGCCATATCATCTGCCTCGGGAGTTTTCACAAGTTATGGTGATAGTTGTGTATGTAGCCCCATCTGCTAACCCTGAAATCGCTTGTGAGCATCCGCTAAATTGCATCAGTGATCTGCAGTCAAGACACCCACAGGCCCTGTTCCTCACCAGTGGTGACTTCAACCACTCCAACCCTGCCTCTGTCCTCCCCACACACACTCAGTATGTGACCTGTCCCACCAGAGACAATAAAACACTGGACTTATTTTTTGCCAGTGTGAAGGAGGCATACACCTCTTCCCCCCTTCCCCCAATGGGCAGATCAGATCACAATCTCATCCATTTGGCACCAGTATATGTCCCCCTTGTGCGAAGGCAGCCTGCTGAGTCTCGGATTGTACAGAAGTGGTCTGCAGAGAGTGAGGCGACACTTAGAGACTGTTTCAGCACAACTGTGTGGTCCAAACTCTGTGGCCCTCACAAGGAGGACATAAACGCCATGACAGAATGCATCACAGACTACATCAACTTTTGCTTTGAAAACACCGTACCTACCCGGACAGTGCGGTGTTTTTTGAACAACAACCCTGATATAAAGACTCTGCTGAAGGTGAAGAAGAGAGCCTTTGAGTCAGGGAAGCGAGAGGTCCTGAAGAATATACAAAGAGAACTGAGGAGGGAAATTTGCAAGGCTCAGACCGCCTACAAGAGGAAGTTGGAGGAGCAGCTTGAACACCAGAACATCTGGGGGGTGTGGAGCAGCTCCAACACCAGAACATCTGGGGGGTGTGGAGCAGCTTGAAGACTATCTCTGGGTTCAAACCCCCTCCCAAACAGACGGAAGGTGACCATCAATGGGCAAACGACCTCAACAAGCACTTCCTGAGGTTCGACACAACCCCTCCTCCTCCTCCCCCTGCTCTGTCTTCTGTGCCTCTGCCCAGTATCCTCCCTCCCCCTCCTTACACCTCCGCTCACACCGCCACCACAGACTGCTTCATTCCCAATACACATCCTGGCACCAGCCAGACCTCCTCCCCCTCCTCCACCCCTACCTTCCCCCCACCTGATCTCTACTCTTCACTGCAGATCAGGTCAGGAGTCAGCTGAAGAATAAAGAGCAAAAAGGCAGCAGGCCCAGACAAGATTAGCCCGAGGCTCCTGAAATCCTGCGCAGATGAGCTATGTGGGGTCATGGAGCGGGTCTTCAACCTGAGCCTGAAGCTGAGGATGGTGCCACACCTCTGGAAAACCTCATGTGTGGTCCCAGTGCCCAAAACACTGCACGCCAAGGACCTCAACAGCTTCAGGCCAGTGGCACTTACATCCCACCTGATGAAGACCCTAGAGCGCCTCGTCCTGTGTCACCTCCGCTCCACGGTGAGCTCTGTTATGGACCCACAGCAGTTTGCTTACCGGCCCGGCATTGGAGTGGAGGACGCCATCATCTCCCTGCTGCCCCGTTCGCTGTCCCACTTGGAGAGGCCCGGCAGCACTGTGAGGATTCTTTTCTTTGACTTCTCCAGCACTTTCAACACCATCCAGCCGTGGCTTCCGAGGGACAAGCTGGTGATTGCAGGAGTGGACGAGGATCTGGCTGAGTGGGTCCTGGACTACCTCACAAACCGGCCCCAGTTTGTGAGGACCAAGAACTGCGTGTCTGACCTCCTGACCTGCAGTGTGGGGGCCCCCCAGGGGACGGTCCTCGTGCCCGTCCTCTTCACTCTTTACACTGCAGACTTCAGACACAACACGGACAGCTGTGTCCTGCAGAAGTTCTCTGATGACTCCGCCCTCATTGGACTCATTATGGACGACGATGACGCGGAGTACAGAGGACTAACGCAGGACTTTGTGGACTGGTGTCAGAGGAACCACCTCCTCATAAACGCGGGAAAGACCAAGAAGATGGTGGTGGACTTCAGACGCCGCCCCACTACACTCCCCCCAGTGAACATCCAGGGAAGGGACATTGAGAGAGTGGACTCATGTAAGTACCTGGGTGTTCATCTGAACAACAAACTGGACTGGACTCACAACACGGACGCACTTTACAGGAAGAGTCAGAGCGGCCTCTACCTCCTGAGGAGGCTGAGGTCTTTTGGAGTGAGGGGGCCACTCCTGAGGACCTTCTATGACTCTGTGGTGGCTTCAGCCATCCTGTACGGTGTGGTCTGCTGGAGCAGCAGCATCACAGAGAGGGACAGGAAAAGACTGGATAAGATCATCAGGAAATCCTGCTCTGTCCTGGGTTGTCCTCTGGACTCTGTGCAGGAGGTGGGGGACAGGAGGGTCCTGGCTAAGCTTACATCTATGCTGGACCACGAGTGTCACCCCCTGCTGGACGTTCTGTCTGCTCTGGAGAGCAGTTTCAGTAACAGACTCATCCACCCTCGCTGTGTGAAGGAGAGATTCTGCAGATCGTTTCTCCCAGCTGCTATCAGACTGTTGTGTGGGCCGCTGAAGAGGAGGTACTGCTGGCCCACCACCAGAGGGCGCCCTGCCTGTTGGCGGGTTTCAGGCACCAGAGGGCACAGTGGCCTGGTTGGATCACCAGGGGCACCTGAGCTGTCAGCTGTCATCCATCACCTCATCACACCATTCCATAAAAGCCTGGGAGAGACTCCATAACTCTGCCGAGTTATCAGCTTACCTTACAGGTAAACCAACTCAGCCGTTTTGTGCCGTACGCACATGTTTTTGCTTCTGAACTCTTTGCAGTTGTAACCTCGTGTATACTTGCAGCTTGGAGCTGGTTTTGTGGAAGTTTGGAGGAGCTGGCATTTCTACTCCTCAATTTCCTAAGTATTACATTAGGCACTGCACGTACTCAGTTTTCCTGCTCTCTGGGAGTGGAGGAGTTTCCCTCAGGAAGGAACTGTGTTTTTGCTGACTGTTTGCTGGGTGTACACACACCCACCATTAACTTGTGTTTGTTCCTGCCAGCAGTAACGGATCTGACAGCTGGAGCGGTGGCCACCTGGGGATTCAGGACTTGGCGGCTCCGGTGTGTTGCGGGTCTCTGTTGGCGGTGGAACTTCGTGGGTCCCGGCTCTTCTCTGGATAGGCGTCTCCTACCCTCGGGCCTGCCCAAGCGTCACCGTTTTTGGATTGACAGTCTAAAGCATATTTGGTTATTTGTGCACTTTTGCAAAATAAACTGTATTTATTTGGGAAATCTATTGACCGTTCATTTACGCCCCCTGGCGTGGGTCTGTGCATTCACTTTCCCCAACAGGATAACTCGGCCACGTCATGGTCTCCGAGGGGCGTTTATCACCGAGTGAACAGCCAATGGAGATGCAAGGTGTGCAGGCTCCAGCAGGAGGTGTTTTGGGTGAGTTGCAGCAGATTCTCACCAACCTCACTGCTCGGTTGGATTTAGTGACCGAACAGAATATACTTCTCAATCGTAGGATGGAGGATCTCACCGCTCAGGTGCAGGCGCGCGTGCCAGGCGTGGCTGCAGCCACTCCTCCTGCGGACCTGTCGCAAAATAAGGAAAATCCAGTGGTCGTTCAATGGACCCCCCCCCCCCCCGTCACCTGAAGCTTACATTAGCCCCCCGGAACCGTACGGAGGTTGTGTCGAGACATGCGCGGATTTCTTAATGCAGTGCTCGCTTGTCTTTTCACAACGCCCCATGATGTACGCGTCAGCCCACAGCCGGGTGGCTTATGTAATAAATTTGCTTCGAGGCGATGCACGTGCCTGGGCTACGGTGCTCTGGGAGCAGGACTCACGGCTCCTTTCGACCTATGGGGAGTGGTTTATTAGGGAATTTCAACAGGTGTTCGATCATCCTAACAGAGGCGAATCCGCTTCACATATGCTGCTGTCGATAAGACAGGGACGCCGGAGTGCGGCCGAATATGCAGTCGACTTCTGTGTTGTGGCAGCGAGAGCTGGCTGGAATTCGGTAGCGCTCTGCACCACCTTTGTAAATGGGCTGTCTCCGGCCCGAAAGGAGCATCTGGTGGCGAAAGATCAGCCGCGGGATTTAGATGGGCTGATAGATCTGGTTATACGATTAGACAATCGGTTAGAAGAACATAAACAGGAGCGAGACGAAGGACGTGGCCGGGCGCGCGTCGTCCCTCCCCCTTCCAGGTCCGAAGCAGCACGTCCTCACCCCGCTCCAAAGCCAGGGCTTTCCGCGTAGCACCAGCTCCCCCTGCTGATGAAGCTATGGACACGAGCAGGGCTAAAGTGAAATCTAATAACAGACTGAGGAGGCTGGCCCGTGGAGAGTGTTTTTACTGTGGCTCGAGTGAGCATGTGCAGAAAGACTGCCCTAAATGGTTAAAACGCCAACGCTCGCCCTTAGAGACTGGGTTAAGGGTGAGCCATAACACGCACGCGGGCATTCCACAGAAATGCGCACGACTCCCAGTCACAATCCTCTGTGGGGATTTAACCCTTACTGCCCCAGCACTAATCGACACGGGGTCAGAAGGGAACCTACTGGACAGTAGGTGGGCTAAGGAGGTGGGGCTCCCTCTGGTGGCCGTTCCTTCACCATTGAAGGTGCAGGCACTAGATGGCACTCTTCTTCCAGAAATCACACACCAGACACACCCCTTAACCTTGGTTGTCTCTGGTAACCACAGGGAGGAGATTGTGTTTTATGTGACACCTTCTACCTCCAGAATTATTTTGGGTTTTCCATGGATGGTGAAGCACAATCCCCGGATCGATTGGCCGTCTGGGGTTGTGGCTCAATGGAGCGAAACCTGCCACCGGGAGTGTTTAAGATCCTCGGTGCCACCTGGTGATGCTGTTAAAGAGGAGGTCCGAGTTCCCCCCAATCTCACAACGGTGCCGACTGAGTATCATGATCTTGCTGATGTTTTCAGCAAAGATCTAGCACTCACTCTGCCCCCGCACCGTCCGTATGATTGTGCCATTGATTTGGTTCCAGGCGCTGAGTACCCGTCCAGCAGGCTGTACAATCTCTCACATCCTGAGCACAAATCAAAGGAGACCTACATCCGGGACTCTTTAGCTGCCGGGCTTATCCGAAATTCTTCATCCCCGTTGGGTGCAGGTTTCTTTTTTGTGGGCAAGAAGGACGGCGGACTCCGTCCATGCATTGATTATAGAGGGCTGAACGAGATTACGGTTCACAACCGATACCCGTTACCTCTTTTGGATTCAGTGTTCATGCCCCTGCATGGAGCCAAAATATTTACGAAATTGGATCTCAGAAACGCTTATCACCTGGTTCGGATCCGGAAGGGAGACGAATGGAAGACGGCATTTAACACCCCCTTAGGTCACTTTGAGTACCTGGTCATGCCATTCGGCCTCACCAACGCCCCCATGACATTCCAAGCGTTGGTTAATGACGTTCTGCAGGATTTTCTGCAGCGATTCGTCTTCGTATATCTAGACGATATCCTCATCTTCTCCCCGGATTCTGAGACCCATGTTAAGCATGTTCGTCAGGTCCTGCAGCGGTTGTTGGAGAACTTGCTGTTTGTGAAGGGCGAGAAGTGCGAGTTCCACTGCACTTCTTTGTCCTTCCTGGGGTTCATTATCTCCTCCAACTCCGTCGCACCCGATCTGGCCAAGGTAGCGGTGGTGAGAGATTGGCCCCAACCGGTAAACCGTAGGAAGCTGCAACAGTTCCTAGGGTTCGCCAATTTTTACAGGAGGTTCATTAAGGGCTATAGTCAGGTTGTTGGTCCCCTTACTGCCCTGACCTCCACAAAAGTCCCCTTCACCTGGTCGGATCGGTGCGAAGCCGCGTTTAGGGAGTTGAAACACCGGTTTTCGACTGCGCCAGTTCTGGTGCAGCCCGATCCTAACCACCAGTTTATTGTTGAAGTGGATGCCTCTGACTCAGGGATAGGAGCCGTGCTGTCCCAGAGCAGGGAGTCCGATAGTGTTCTCCACCCTTGTGCCTATTTCTCCCGCAGGTTGACCCCCGCTGAGCGGAACTATGACGTTGGCAACCGGGAACTCCTAGCGGTGAAAGAGACCCTTGAGGAGTGGAGACATCTGTTGGAGGAAGCTGTGGTCCCATTTGTGGTTCTTACTGACCATCGGAACCTGGAATACATCCAGACCGCTAAGTGTCTGAACCCCAGGCAAGCCCGTTGGTCACTCTTCTTCTGACGTTTCAATTTCAGGATCACCTATCACCCCGGGACCAAAAACCTGAGGTTTGACGCACTGTCCCGGGTGCACGAATAGGAGATTGGAATGAGGCTGTCGGATCCACCTGATACCATCCTGCTGGAGTCCACTATCGTTGCCGCCCTCATGTGGGATGTGGAGGAAGTGGTCAGGGAGGCCCTGACGCGACATCCGGAGGTGGACCTCCGAATAGGCTGTATGTCCCACCAGATGCTCAGACTGCCGTATTGGACTTCTGTCACGGTTTAAAACTCTCCTGCTACCCAGGGGTGCGAAGAACCGTGGCAGTGGTCCGGCAGCGGTTCTGGTGGGCATCGGTCTAAGCCGTCACCCGGGATTATGTCTGGGCCTGTACCACCTGTGCCAGGGGCAAGGCAGTTCACCAACCGGAAAGAGGACTCCTCCAGCCGCTTCCTGTGCCTCGTCGCCCCTGGTCCCACATCGGCCTGGACTTCGTCACGGGCCTCCCTGCGTCCCAGGGAATGACCACCATCTTGACGATAGTGGACCGGTTTTCCAAGGCGGCCCACTTTGTGGCCCTCCCAAAGCTCCCGACGGCCCAGGAGACTGCAGACCTCCTGGTCCACCATGTCATGCATCTACATGGTATTCCAATGGACGTCGTCTCAGACCATGGTCCCCAGTTCTCCTCGCAAGTCTGGAGGAGTTTCTGTAGGGAACTGGGGGCCACGGCGAGCCTGTCGTCCGGGTACCACCCCCAGACCAACGGCCAAGCAGAGCGGGCTAACCAAGATCTAGAACAGGCCTTGATGTGTGTTACCTCTGCACACCCAACGGCCTGGAGTCAACATCTGGCCTGGATCGAGTATGCCCACAACAGTCAGATCTCGTCAACTACCGGCCTCTCCCCCTTTGAGGTCTGTTTGGGGTACCAGCCCCCATTGTTTCCTGCCATGGAGGGAGAGGTCGAGGTCCCCTAGGTCCAGGCCCACCTCAGGAGATGCCGTCGGGTGTGGAAAACAGCCTGCTCTGCTCTCCTGAAAGCCCGGACGTGGGCAAAAGACCATGCAGATTGCCGACGAGACCCGGCCCGTTGGGGGGGGGGTCCTGTTGTGTGGGCCGCCGAAGAGGAGGTACTGCTGGCCCACCACCAGAGGGCGCCCTGCCTGTTGGCGGGTTTCAGGCACCAGAGGGCGCAGTGGCCTGGTTGGATCACCAGGGGCACCTGAGCTGTCAGCTGTCATCCATCACCTCATCACACCATTCCATAAAAGCCTGGGAGAGACTCCATAACTCTGCCGAGTTATCAGCTTACCTTACAGGTAAACCAACTCAGCCGTTTTGTGCCGTACGCACGTTTTTGCTTCTGAACTCTTTGCAGTTGTAACCTTGTGTATTCTTGCAGCTTGGAGCTGGTTTTGTGGAAGTTTGGAGGAGCTGGCGTTTCTACTCCTCAATTTCCTAAGTATTACATTAGGCATTGCACGTACTCAGTTTTCCTGCACTCTGGGAGTGGAGGATTTTCCCTCAGGAAGGAACTGTGTTTTTGCTGACTGTCTGCTGGGTGTACACACACCCACCATTAACCTGTGTTTGTTCCTGCCAGCAGTACAGGATCTGACAGCTGGAGCGGTGGCCACCTGGGGATTCAGGACTTGGCGGCTCCGGTGTGTTGCGGGTCTCCGTTGGTGGAACTTCATGGGTCCCGGCTCTTCTCTGGATAGGCGTCTCCTACCCTCGGGCCTGCCCACGCGTCACCATTTTTGGATTGACAGTCTAAAGCATATTTGGTTATTTGTGCACTTTTGCAAAATAAATTGTATTTATTTGGGAAATCTATTGACCGTTCATTTACGCCCCCTGGCGTGGGTCTGTGCATTCACTTTCCCCAACACAGACTGTACAATGAACAATGCTAGTACTGTGGTAACCATAGCAGCCAGGATAATAATCATGTCATTACTTGCTGTATTTATTAGGTGCAATAATTTAACTTATGGTGCAAACTCAAGTCACTTTACCTACTATATTTTAACCTGTCCATATTGTAAATATCAGAGTAACTTATCGTACATTTCACGCTGAAGTCACTTTATCTGATCAATTTTACATCCCGACAGTGTATATCATCCCAGTAGTGCAGCACTGAACTGAACAATGGTAGCCTTAGCGTTACCCGGCACTCAGTGCTTTTTTAGTTCTTGTTTTTTTTAAGAGATACTTGTTTATTTTATTGCATGCCCTTCTGTCTATTCCTACTCTTCTATGCTGCGATGTGACACTGAAATTTCCCCATTGAGGGATGAATAAAGGCTTTTCTTATCTTATCTACCTTTCCTCCACCATCACACTCAGCACCGGTTCCCCTCAAGGCTGTGTACTGAGCCCCCTCCTGTTCACCCTTTACATGCACGACTGCTCCCCGACCCATCCCACAAACATCATCATAAAGTTTGCAGGTGGTAGTCGAGTCCGCTGAACACAGCGGACTCGACTATCGCCTCACTGTTGAGTCGGATTGGATTATTGAATGCGCGCTCTATTTCAAATAACGCGTTCTCCATTAATGAGCTTTTTGTCAGGAAAAACTTGGACTTTCTTTTCCTCACAGAAACGTGGCAGAGGGAAAATGAATGCATCCATTTAAATGAGTTCTGTCCTGCAGGTTGCTTAGCGGTGGGTAAGCCCCGCCCCTGTCGTGCAGGGGGAGGACTGGTTGCTGTGCACCGGGACCGGTACACATGCAGACTGTCGGATACGAGCCATGCCCCCTCTTTTGAGGCGCTCATGATGGAAGTTGGTTCCTCACATAAATTTTATAGTATTTTGATCTATCGACCTCCTGGCCCTGCTGGGACTTTTCTTAAGGCTTTTACTGACTTTTTATCGTCTATAATTAGATTGGAAAAGGTCTTAATTTTGGGTGATTTTAATTTCCAGATTGATGTTGATTCTTCTACTTCAGCAAGAGAGCTTATAACTATGACAGAGGCTTTTAATTTTAAACAGTATGTGTCAGGTCCCACTCACAACAAGGGTCACACGTTGGATCTGGTTTTTGCACTGGGCCTGGAAATTACCAATGTATGTGTGGAGGATGTTCTTCTGAGTGACCATTGTTGTGTTTTCTTTGATTTGATGGTGCCATCTGAGCCTCGACCTGTTTCTACTAAGGCAGAAAGGAGAATTATCACAGAGACAACAGCTACGCTTTTCTGTGATAAGTTCAACCCTTTACTTTTTAATAATCTCACTGAAACTGATTATTTTATGAATAGCTTTAATAGCCACTGTGCCACTATCTTGGATCAAGTGGCACCACTTAAGGCTAATAAAGCTCCTCGTGAAAGTTTCTGTCCTTGGATAAATGATGGGATTATGACTCTAAGGAGAACATGTTGCCAGATTGAACGCCTATGGAAGTCAACAAAACTGGAGGTTCACAGGCTACATTTAAGAGACTTAATATCTTCCTTAAATAAGATGATAGAGGAGGCCAGAACGAGTTACTTTAATCGCATGATTGCCTCCAATAAAAGAAATCATAAAGTGCTTTTTGACACAATCAGCTCTCTTGTGTCACCTGCTGCCGTCACTCCTGTTATCTCTAAAACTAGTTGTGAGGAGTTCCTGGATTTCTTTATTGATAAGGTTAGAGTTATAAAGGACAACCTGCCTCCATGCCATGGTCCCCAGCACTGGGAACCTCCCACTCAGTGCTGGGCCTCATTTGAGCCTGTTACTGTAGAGGACATCTCAACCATCATGAATAAAGTGAAGCCATCCTCTGGTATTTTGGATGTTCTTCCGTTTAAACTGTTTGTGAATGTATTTGACTCCATCGGGCCCTACATTGCTAAAATGTTTAATATATCTTTGTCGAGTGGTGTGTTTCCCTGTTATTTTAAACATGCCATTGTGGAACCACAGTTAAAGAAAGCTGGATTGGATTCTACAGAGCTCAAGAACTTTAGGCCAATATCTAAAACCCCTTTCTTGGCTAAAGTCTTGGAAAAGGTAGTCTGTGCTCAATTGAGATCATTTTTGCAGGCTAACAACATCCATGACACTTTTCAATCTGGGTACCGTGAGTTTCATTGTACTGAAACAGCCCTGTTGAAGGTGTCTAGTGACATGATGATGGCAGCTGACACTGGCAGATGTTCTATGCTGATTCTGTTTGATCTGTCTTTGGCGTTTGACCATGGCATTCTGATAAACAGATTGCGGGATTTGGTTGGAATGTTAGGTTGTGTTTTAGAGTGGTTTATCTCTTACCTGACTGGTAGAACTTTTAGTGTGACGGTGGGCAATGCAGTGTCGGAATCTGCAGATATTCTGTGGGGTGTGCAGCAGGGATCGGTCTTGGGACCTTTTTTGTTTTCGTTGTATCCCCTTCCTCTCAGCAAGCTGATCCAGCAGTTCAGTGATGTGTCCTATCATTTGTATGCCGATGATCTGCAGCTGTACTGCTCTTTTAAGACAACTGAGCCACAGAAACTCTGTTCTCTCACAAATTGTTTGGCCAAAATTAAGGAATGGCTCACTGAGAACAGTCTGCAGTTAAATTCCAATAAGACTGAGACTCTGATTGTAGCACCAGATAGTGCTGTACCTGGAATTAAGCAGCATCTCGATAGCCTAAGCTGCACGGTCAAAAGCAGCCTGCGTAACCTGGGTGTCATTTTGGATGGAGGAATGTCTTTGCAGCAGCACACAAATTACCTGGTTAAGAACTGTTTTTTCCAAATTCGGAACATCTCTAAGCTGGTGACTTTAAAAGAGCTTGAGATGATTGTTCATGCGTTCGTCTCATCGCGTTTGGATTATTGTAACAGTCTTTTCACCTGTCTGAATAAGAAGGAGTTGGCCCGCCTGCAAGTTGTGCAAAATTCTGCTGCGCGCCTGCTTACCCGCACCCACAGGAGGGACCATATTACTCCTATTCTTAATACTTTGCATTGGCTGCCTGTCTCCTACAGGATTCATTACAAAATCCTGGTATTGACTTTTAGAGCTCTGCATGGACAGGCACCGGAGTACATCAGGGACCTGATCCAGCCTTATGCTTCCTCCAGGAGCCTCAGGTCGTCCAATCAGAACCTGTTGATGGTTCCACGGACCCGTTTTAAAACTCGCGGGGAGAGATCTTTTAAAGTGGTGGCGCCTAGCCTCTGGAATGAGCTTCCCTGTGCCCTTCATTCTCTGGATTGTATAGATACTTTTAGAAGGCAACTAAAGACGCATTTCTTTAAGTTAGCTTTTTAGCCTAATATTGTATTTTATTGTTTTCGTATGTTATTTTTAGATTATTTTTGTATGCCATGTGCAGCGCTTTGTGACCCTGGTCTGTGAAAGGCGCTTTATAAATAAAGCTTACTTACTTACTTGATACCACCGTGATTGGGCTCATCTCAGGGGAGGATGAGACTGATTACAGAGACGAGGTCAATTGACTGAAAGCGTGGTGTCTAGCAAACAACCTGCTGCTGAACGCCACAAAAACAAAAGAAAAGAAAGGGCAGGGCTGTGCAATATGATTCCACAGTTGGATATACAGTAATTCTCAATTTACATTTTACTGGGTCCACATTTTATTTTATTTTATCTTATGTTTATCTAGTTGTACATATACTCTGAATAATTTATTGTTAAATTTTATTATCTTTTATTTGGCTAAAAATTACTCGCACCTTTTTGGAGTTGCACTCAAATCTCGTTGCAATGCAAATTACAATGACAATAAAGGCGACTCTGATTCTGATTCTGAACAAACACAACAGACCATGTTTGACATAAGCAAGACGTTAAAGAGCAAACAGGTATCGATTGTAATGATTCCAGTCAAAAATAATGGAGAAGCAACCTGGGCTGCTTCTGGCATTTTTACATAAAACAAATCAAATCAATTTTATTTATATAGCACCAAATCACAACAACAGTTGCCCCAAGGCGCTTTATATTGCAAGGCAAAAGCCATACAATAATCACAGAAAAACCCCAACGGTCAAAACGAGCCCCTATGAGCAAGCACATGGTGACAGTTGGAAGGAAAAACTCCCTTTTAAGGATCTGGTTAGACACCATGTTTCTAAGATTTGTGGGGCCAAGTACAATACCTTCAGTTTTATCTGAATTTAAAAGCAGGAAATTAGAGGTCATCCATGTCTTTATGTCTGTAAGACAATCCTGCAGTTTAACTAATTGGTGTGTGTCCTCTGGCTTCATGGATAAAGCTGGGTATCATCTGTGTAACAATGAAAATTTAAGCAATGCTTTCTAATAATACTGCCTAAGGGAAGCATGTATAAAGTGAATAAAATTGGTCCTAGCACAGAACTTTGTGGAACTCCATAATTAACCTTAGTCTGTGAAGAAGATTCCCCATTTACATGAACAAATTGTAATCTATTAGATAAATATGATTCAAACCACCGCAGACACAAACACAATAACAAACAACCCAGAGAATATATTCATGAGCGTTTTAGGCACAATATACAACGAGTTTAATGCTGTTGTCCATGTGGAGCCTGATCAGAGTGTCTCAAATGCATTTCTTCTGTCGTGAATGTACTGAGATTACCCATAATGCACACGGACACAGCATGTCCACACTAAAACCTTCAAAATTAGTGCATTACTTTAAAACTAAAACATATATCTGATATTTTCACTTTATAAAACTTCAGACATGACGTCAATTTAAATAACTTGTCCGAAATTAGTTTGGTTAAAATTTTAACCATAAGTTAAAATGGATGACTTGGGTGATATTGCCAGTGTATCAGTATGGGGTCAAAAGAAATGAGTTTTTTTTCTTTTTTGTGAGCAATTCTCCTTTGCCTGCAGAGTACAGAGTGGTTTCTTCTGGAACCAGCTCTCCTTTATTTGCAGAAGGTAGAACTGCACATGTACTACAAAACATTTAACAGGTAGATACTTAACTGGTTTTAGACTTAATAAATGTTTATAACTGTTAAGCTTTGTTCACCACGCCTGCAAAAATATGTTAGCAGTCTAAAAATTACACTATGTAACACAGTTTTTGTTCCTGGCTTCTAAGTGTTATATTTCAACTGCTTATGTCTAAAGTCTATAGAAAAATGACTACATTCAGCACAAACTTTAATTTTATATTTTTTAATGTTCTAGAAAGTTCTAAAAGTTTCTTGAAATTTCTAGATAATTCTGGAAACTTCTAGAAAATTCTGGACAGTTCTAGCAGTTAAAGAATATTCTAGAAGACTACTCAGTAGTAGTGAAGGCGAATCGAGAATATTCTTGAAAACAGACAAATTTCAAAATATCATTGTCCTGATCACAGAAGCAAAGTTTCTGTGGAATAACAGCTATTTTCTATTTATTTAAGGCATAACAGGTTAGGAAAACACACTGTGTACCCAGGAACAAAACAAAACTAACAATTTGTTACATAGTGTTATCAGACCAAAACTTATTGGAAGATAATTAGTCCGATGATGGTTTTACTAACTCAGTAATAATGTCAGTTACCACCATCACAGCCTGTTACTAACTCACAGTGGTGTCAAAAGTACACACATTTGTTACTTAAGTAGAAGTATAGATACTGCAGTTTAAAAACACTCTGGTAAAAGTTGAAGTATCAACTTGACCTCTTTACTCAAGTAAAAGTGAAAAAGTATGTGCTCCAAAACCTACTTAAAGTATAAAAGTATAAAGTAACCTTAAAAAAAAAGAAAAAAAAAAAAGGTAGATGCCACTATATGAATTGAAAGCTTAATTTAAAATCTGATTCATTCTACATGTGGCCCAAGACCCAAAATTACCCCCCAACACCACCTGCAGGAAAATGTTTCAATTCTAGAAGCTCTGAAATGCAATCTGGGACTATTCCAGACAATAAACTGCAGTGAGTGCAGCATCCATTTAGTGAAGGGAAAAAAACAACTTTCTTTATTCAGATTCATTCCAGTAGTATTCTGCTCTTACTAGGATGCAGCAGTTTTCTAGTTTGGCAGATAGTTCTGGAGGAAATAACTGAAGAAATTAAACTGAAAATATGGTTTGACCGAAACAAACTGTCATTAAACTTAAATAAGACAGAGATGAAATGGAGGTGTAAGAGTCACTAGGTGTTCACAGGAAACATTTATTTATTTCTGTATGTATGTTCATTGTTAGTTGCTTTTATATTTTATTTTCTGTTGTGTTTCTATTCAGGTTCTTTTTGTCTCTTTCTCTGAAATTGTATATAATAATCATTAGATTATTAATATATAAACAAAAATAAATGTAA
Organism: Thalassophryne amazonica; assembly: GCF_902500255.1. Lineage (NCBI taxonomy): Eukaryota > Metazoa > Chordata > Actinopteri > Batrachoidiformes > Batrachoididae > Thalassophryne > Thalassophryne amazonica. The sequence goes on along the minus strand of NC_047107.1, from coordinate 491,650 downwards.
GAAATATTCCAATTTGAAAACAAATGCACCCGAACGTGAAGACAGCTGGAACTGCTTCATGCTAACTTTTAACATTGAAAATGCCATAGACATGCTAACGCGTTAGCGTCGCTCCCGTTTTTAAGTTATAAAATACATCTATCAACTGTTTCAGAAGACCATAACAGGTCGGTTTAACATAGAAAAGGTAAATAATACTCACAGAAGTATGCTCTTTAGGGTTTTAGCGGGGGAAAATTAAGCGAAAGAAAGAATAAACAAAGCAATAGGTCGAAGCATTGCTTCAATCTGCAAACCACTGCTTCGATTGGTTCAAAATCCATTCCTTTATCTTCATTGATCCATGTTTCTGATATAGCAATTATGTTAAATATTTTTTTAAACTGACTTAAATATTCTTTAATGTTGTTAAAGTTTGCATATAGACTTCTGCTGTTGAAATGGATTATTGATCATTTGTTATCCGTTTTAATGATCCGATTAAACTGTTCATCTGTATAATAGCAACAACTGTCATTGATATTTGAGAAGAAATTATTGTCCGGGTCTATATCGTGCTCCAAGTCCAGTACATTGTGGTCTGTGTATTTAAATGTTCTCAGTTCTACTTTTCCATGATCAGCAATCCTGTGAGTTATATCCTTCTTGTCTCCAGATGTAGATGATGTAGTAGATGAATAGGTTCCTCTGGTCTGTGTCATGGTGTTGTGATGTGTTTGTGTCCTCATACCTTATTGGTCGTATTTGTCCAGATCCTCGATGTTCCTGATTACCATAACCTTCTCTTGTTCTGGTGTTCCGTTCAATTTGATGAATGTTTTGCAGTTGGATGTCCATGTCTGTTGAATTTTTCCCTGCTTTTTTAAGAGACGAGCTTTCCTGGCGATGTCTGTGTTTCTTTTGGTCAGATGTTCATTGATGAATACGTTTGTTCCTTTAAGTTTCCGTCCCTGTTTTAACAATGCCATTTTATGTTTTCTGTTGACAAACCTCATTATAACAGCTTGCTTGTCTCCATCCTCTCTCCTGGGCAGGGGGTGGCACGCTTCAATGTTATTACAGTCCATTTGAATACCTTTAGATTGCAGGAAGTCAGCCACCTGTTGTTCCACTGAGATGGCCTCCTGCTCACTGGCCTCCCCTCCGCTGTCTTCTGACACCGCCCGTGCGTAGGATCGAGGTTTAATATGAATTCCTGTAATAATAACGTCGTTCATCCTTGTGTACTGTTCCAACTCCGCAACACGGTTCTCCAGGTGCACCAGACGCCGGTCTTTCTCGGCATTCTGGATCCGGAGAGCCTTCACTTCTTCCACCAGCTCCATAATGGATTTCTGCTGCATTTTAACAACAGAGATTTCCTCAGACAAAAAGTCCAGGGACTTCTTGATATCATCTCCCTCCTCCGCCGTCAGTGCCTTCTTTGGACCCATGGTCAGATAAATCCGCGCTGGCGCCTCGGTAAAGCCGCGCCGGTGGAACTGCACTGGCGCCTCGGGCTTCAGGTGGAGCCGCGCCGGTGGATGTGCGCTGGCGCCTCGGCCCTCGGTGAAGCCGCGCTGGTGGAACTGCGGTGGCGCCTCGGGCTTCAGGTGGAGCCGCGCCGGTGGATGTGCACTGACACCTCAGCAGCGCACATCCACCGGCACTGAAGCCAAGAGTAATGAGGCTGTTTGTTTTAAAAATGTAAGGAATAGAAAGTACAGATACTTGTGTGAAAATGTAATGAGTAGAAGTCAGAAGTAGGCAGAAAAATAAGTAAAGGAGTAAAGTATAGATACCTAAAAAGTGTAATGAAGTATTTGTACTTCGTTACTTGACACCTCTGCTAACTCAGTAATAATGTCAGTTACTACCATCACAGCCTGTTACTAACTCAATAGAAATGTCAGTTATCACCATAACAGCCTGTTACTAACTCATTAATAATGTCAGTTAACATCATTACAGCATGCTACTAACTCAGGAATAATGTCAGTTATCACCATCACAGCCTGTTACTAACTCAATAGAAATATCAGTTATCACCATAACAGCCTGTTACTAACTCATTAATAATGTCAGTTAACATCATTACAGCATGCTACTAACTCAGGAATAATGTCAGTTATCACCATTACAGCCTGTTACTAACTCAGTAATAATGTCAGTTACCAATATCACAGCCTGTTATTAACTCAGTAATGTCAGTTACCACCATCACAGCCTGTTATTAACTCAATAGAAATGTCAGCTAACACCATCACAGCCTGTTACTAACTCAGTAATAATGTCAGTTTACATAATCACAGCCTCTTACTAACTCAGTAATAATGTCAGTTAACATAATTACAGCATGCTACTAACTAAATAGAAATATCAGTTAACATAGTCACAGCCTGTTTCTAACTCAATAGAAATGTCAGTTAACACCAACACAGCCTGTTACTAACTCAAGAGAAATGTCAGTTACCACCATCACAGCCTGTTACTAACTCAATAGAAATGTCAGCTAACACCATCACAGCCTGTTACTAACTCAGTAATGTCAGTTTCCACCATCACAGCCTGTTACTAACTCAATAGAAATGTCACTTAACATTATCACAGCCCGTTACTAACTCCATAATAATGTCAGTTAACATCATCACAGCATGCTACTAACTCAGGAAAAATGTCAGTTATCACCATCACAGTCTGTTACTAACTCAATAGAAATGTCAGTTAACACATCACAGCATGTTACTAACTCAACAGAAATGTCAGTTATTACCATCACAGGCTGTTACTAACTCAGTAATAATGCCAGTTACCACCATCACACCCTGTTACAAACTCAATAGAAATGTCAGTTAACATCATTACAGCATGCTACTAACTCAGGAATAATGTCAGTTATCACCATCACAGCCTGTTACTAACTCAATAGAAATATCAGTTATCACCATAACAGCCTGTTACTAACTCATTAATAATGTCAGTTAACATCATTACAGCATGCTACTAACTCAGGAATAATGTCAGTTATCACCATTACAGCCTGTTACTAACTCAGTAATAATGTCAGTTACCAATATCACAGCCTGTTATTAACTCAGTAATGTCAGTTACCACCATCACAGCCTGTTATTAACTCAATAGAAATGTCAGCTAACACCATCACAGCCTCTTACTAACTCAGTAATAATGTCAGTTAACATAATTACAGCATGCTACTAACTAAATAGAAATATCAGTTAACATAGTCACAGCCTGTTTCTAACTCAATAGAAATGTCAGTTAACACCAACACAGCCTGTTACTAACTCAAGAGAAATGTCAGTTACCACCATCACAGCCTGTTACTAACTCAATAGAAATGTCAGCTAACACCATCACAGCCTGTTACTAACTCAGTAATGTCAGTTTCCACCATCACAGCCTGTTACTAACTCAATAGAAATGTCACTTAACATTATCACAGCCCGTTACTAACTCCATAATAATGTCAGTTAACATCATCACAGCATGCTACTAACTCAGGAAAAATGTCAGTTATCACCATCACAGTCTGTTACTAACTCAATAGAAATGTCAGTTAACACATCACAGCATGTTACTAACTCAACAGAAATGTCAGTTATTACCATCACAGGCTGTTACTAACTCAGTAATAATGCCAGTTACCACCATCACACCCTGTTACAAACTCAATAGAAATGTCAGTTAACACCATCACAGCCTGTTACTAACTCAGTAATGATGTCAGTTAACATAATCACAGCCTGTTCGTAAATCAGTAATAATGCAAATTACCACGAGCACAGCCTGTTACTAACTCAATAGAAATGTCACATAACATTATCACAGCCTGTTACTAACTCCATAATAATGTCAGTTAACATCATCACAGCATGCTACTAACTCAGGAAAAATGTCAGTTATCACCATCACAGTCTGTTACTAACTCAATAGAAATGTCAGTTAATACATCACAGCATGTTACTAACTCAACAGAAATGTCAGTTAACCTGTCCAATAAGAGTTTTGTAAACCAGAGTCATACAATGTGTATAACACCTGGCAGTCAAAGAGGGCATGCCAGCTTTGGCAGACAACTCACAGTGGTGGGTGAGGTGGCTACAACCAGTGATGAATCTAAGGGCGCAATGATACAGCGGGGTCAAGGACTGTAGACAACTGGATCAAGCTCACATATACATGACATCACCAGAGTCCAATAAGGGCAGGAAGGGAGCAGTTATCAGGAGCGTCCGAGCACTTAAGGAGAAACAAGACTTGTTTCTATAAAGGACGCCAAGCTTCACCCTTAATTTGGAGACCAAGTGTTTAAAAATGAATTTCAAAATAAAGCTCCGTCTCAGTAGTAGGTATTAAAGGCACTGCGCTGCGGTGGTTTGAATCATATTTATCTAATAGATTACAATTTGTTCATGTAAATGGGGAATCTTCTTCACAGACTAAGGTTAATTATGGAGTTCCACAAGGTTCTGTGCTAGGAACAATTTTATTCAGTTTATACATGCTTCCCTTAGGCAGTATTATTAGACGGCATTGCTTAAATTTTCATTGTTACGCAGATGATACCCAGCTTTATCTATCCATGAAGCCAGAGGACACACACCAATTAGTTAAACTGCAGGATTGTCTTACAGACATAAAGACATGGATGACCTCTAATTTCCTGCTTTTAAACTCAGATAAAACTGAAGTTATTGTACTTGGCCCCACAAATCTTAGAAACATGGTGTCTAACCAGATCCTTACTCTGGATGGCATTACCCTGACCTCTAGTAATACTGTGAGAAATCTTGGAGTCATTTTTGATCAGGATATGTCATTCAAAGCGCATATTAAACAAATATGTAGGACTGCTTTTTTGCATTTACGCAATATCTCTAAAATTAGGTCTTGTCTCAGAGTGATGCTGAAAAACTAATTCATGCATTTATTTCCTCTAGGCTGGACTATTGTAATTCATTATTATCAGGTTGTCCTAAACGTTCCCTGAAAAGCCTTCAGTTAATTCAAAATGCTGCAGCTAGAGTACTGACGGGGACTAGAAGGAGAGAGCATATCTCACCCATATTGGCCTCTCTTCATTGGCTTCCTGTTAATTCTAGAATAGAATTTAAAATTCTTCTTCTTACTTATAAGGTTTTGAATAATCAGGTCCCATCTTATCTTAGGGACCTCATAGTACCATATCACCCCAATAGAGCGCTTCGCTCTCAGACTGCAGGCTTACTTGTAGTTCCTAGGGTTTGTAAGAGTAGAATGGGAGGCAGAGCCTTCAGCTTTCAGGCTCCTCTCCTGTGGAACCAGCTCCCAATTCAGATCAGGGAGACAGACACCCTCTCTACTTTTAAGATTAGGCTTAAAACTTTCCTTTTTGCTAAAGCTTATAGTTAGGGCTGGATCAGGTGACCCTGAACCATCCCTTAGTTATGCTGCTATAGACTTAGACTGCTGGGGGGTTCCCATGATGCACTGTTTCTTTCTCTTTTTGCTCTGTATGCACCACTCTGCATTTAATCATTAGTGATCGATCTCTGCTCCCCTCCACAGCATGTCTTTTTCTTGGTTCTCTCCCTCAGCCCCAACCAGTCCCAGCAGAAGACTGCCCCTCCCTGAGCCTGGTTCTGCTGGAGGTTTCTTCCTGTTAAAAGGGAGTTTTTCCTTCCCACTGTAGCCAAGTGCTTGCTCACAGGGGGTCGTTTTGACCGTTGGGGTTTTACATAATTATTGTATGGCCTTGCCTTACAATATAAAGCGCCTTGGGGCAACTGTTTGTTGTGATTTGGCGCTATATAAATAAAATTGATTGATTGATTGATTGATAGTCAATCTGGAATACTTTTAGCTGCTGACTAGCTCGAGAACATTACCTTGGTCAGTTTTGATTGATAGTATATTCTCCAAGGAAACAGGTGATTTAGAGAAAAACATGTGAATGACTAGTAGCATGTAGTAAGATGTAACTAAAAAGCATGTTACTAACTCCAAGAAATGTTACTTACACCATAAAAATGTCAGTTAACATCCTCACAGAGTGTTACTAACTCAGTTAAAACACCGCCTTACACATCACAGCCTGTTATTAAGTCAACAAGAATGTCAGTTACCACGTCAGTGTTACTGACAGTAAAAATGTCAGTTAACAACAATACAGCATGTTACTCATTCACACTCACACACTCATCTTCAACCGCTTAGTCCAATTAAGGGTCACAGGGGGCTGGAGCCTATCCCAGCAGTCACAGGGTGTGAGGCGGGTTCACCCTGGACAGGACGCCAGTCTGTCCAGTCCACGGGAAAAATTAAAAAACGGTTGGCACAGAACAGTGATAACAGCAGAGTTAAAACGTGGTAACAGGTGAAGTGCGGCAGTGTGATTGTATTTGTGTGAATGTGTATGTATGCCTGAGAGTGTCCACAACCGAAGCGCGGGTGGCCTGACATCTGTTTAACCAACAGACAAAAATGAAGCCACTGTCTACGAAGTACATTGCAAGCACTCTATACCACACCTGTTTGGAAGCCCACAAACCTGAAAAGAAGCCTTAAGCAAGGTCATCCACCTCTGAGGTCGAAGCGGTGATACTTTTCAGGTTGACCGGCGAGCAAGCAGTGAAAAGAGAACAACATCCTGTTCGTTATATCTCCCTATGAGATAACCCCACGAACGGCTAAAATGGGCAATTGTTGTTGTTCCCACAGCAAACACGACACACAGCCACAGTCTAATGATTTTCAGTACATGGAGATTAAATATCCAGGGTTGTCTAAACACTTTAAAATGTGGAGAAGGCAATTCAGTGTCTCGGGGAAATTACAGCCAGATGCAACAACAGAATTAGTTGATAATATAAAGATGAAAGTTAAAGACTGCATAAAACAAAAAAAGTGGGTTAGAAGACACACAGAATTGGAAGAATGAAGCCTGCAGGCGACGAAAGGCTGAAAATAAGGCTAGAGATAAGTCAAGACAGGGACAAGATAAAATTAAAGACATTTAAATGAAACTGATAATGAGACACCAGGGGAAATTCAGGGACCCCCCTCAAATGATTCAGGCGTGGCTCTCTATCTGGCTGCAGATAATCTTGGAGCTGCAGCAAGTGCGCCTGCTCTGCCCTCCCCACCTCCATATTCTTGTTTAGTTATGACTTTGGTTGAGATGGTTCTCGAGATGGCGCCGTTGTATGTGGCCTGCCACTGGCACTCGCTTCTTTTGTTGTCGTTTTTATTGTTTTTGAACTTTGTTGCACGGAATGTGTCACCGCTCCTGGTGTATGATCGCCAAACTCTTATCAGCGTTCGGGCTTCGCTGGAGAATTTCGCTGTTCCTGGCTCGGGCGGATGGCCAGGGACGCGGCTGCCCCCGCCGCCTGTCTTAGCGTCCGTACCAGACTTTCTATGCCGGCCGCTTGGCGTGTTGCCTCGGCGTCTGTGTTGCAGAGGACGTGGGAAGAGAGGAGGAGTCCGTGTTCGGCTCAGAGTGTGGCTGGCTGTTTCCTGCAAACATGCTCCATGACAATTCATAGCCGGATTCTTCACACCATATGACGGCTACGACGTGCGGCGTTCCCTGACTTTTCGCTATCGGTGGCTCCGGCCGGTTGTCCGGGGTGCCGGGTCTCCACTTCCGCGTCGCCGTCCTGTGAGGAGCTGCAGTCGTGGCTGCGTGCAGGAGAACCTGCGCCCGCTCAGTTGTGTCTCCCAGCAGACTGACGTGCGCTCAGTCCGTATGGCGCTCGTCAACACAAGGTCACTCACAAGTAAGACTTTCATTTTGAATGACTTTTTCTCCAGTCGTGATCTGGACTTTCTCCTGTTAACGGAGACCTGGTTGAAACCAGGTGAAAATAGCGCCTTTTCTGAGCTCCTCCCCCCCGGCTGCTCGTTTTTCAGCAGGTCGAGCATCAGGTCGAGGCGGTGGTGTGGCCACGGTTTTTAAAGACAGTTTTAAATGCCGATTTTTATCTTCTAATGTCTACTCCACTTTTGAACTTCAGTTGCTGTCCTGTGCTCTGTGCTGTTGTTTATCGTCCACCAAAATTTAATAAGGATTTTATTCAGGAGTTTTCTGAGTTTCTGGCAGATTTTATCCCAAAATATGACAAATGTTTGGTCTGTGGTGATTTTAATATTCATATCTGTTGTCCTTCTAATCAGCTGGCTGATGATTTTAAAAGCCTCCTGAACTCTTTTGGTCTAACACAAGTTGTGGATGGACCAACACATAATCTTGGACACACCTTGGACCTGGTTATTTCTTTTGGGCTCTCAGTTTCACTTAAGGACATATCAGACGCTGCTATTTCAGATCACTTTCCTGTTATTTTTGAATTTATTGCTCCTCCATCTGCTAGTAAGCCACTTGTTCCTGTCTCTCGCCGCCGTTTGGTCACCTCCTCGACAGCGGGGGACTTTGCTGCTGCCTTCATGGACTCTCAGTTTTATGCCATGAATGGACTGGTTTCTCCATTACTCCCAGATAACATCCTCTCTTCTTTCCACTCTACATGCACAGTCATTTTGGACTCTGTTGCACCGATGTGCTGCAAATCCAGGAAATCAAAATCCGACCCCTGGTTAAATGCCACGACCCGTGCCCTCAGGCAACGCTGCAGACGGGCGGAGAGAAAATGGAAAAAGGACAAACTACAGGTGTCTCTGGGTTTTCTGAGGGACAGTCTGACTGACTATCAGAAGGCTGTGAAGGAGGCAAAAGCACAATATCTGTCTCATATTATTTCGAGCAGTTGTCATCGTCCCAGTGTGTTATTTCAGACTATAAACTCAGTTGTAAATCCACACACCTCTGTTTTGATGGACGCTACAACCACAACCTGTGAGGAGTTTCTTCAGTTTTTTATTGATAAGGTTTCATCAGTCAGACAGAACGCTGATCAGAGCTGTAATGTTGACTTGTCTGCTCCTCGTGCACATTCTGCTGTGCTAAACAGTTTGAGCCCATTTCTTTTGCATCTCTCGCTGATGTTGTAAAACACATAAAACCTACAAGTTGTCCTTCAGGAGGTTTTTAATACTGTTGGGGCGGGTCTCCTAACTTTTATCAATGCTTGTCTTAGATCAGGGTCTGTTCCAGCTGCTTTTAAACATGCTGTGGTTCGACCTCTTCTTAAAAAACCTCACCTGGACTCATCAGTTTTATCTAATTTTAGACCTGTGTCTCATCTGCCATTTCTATCTAAGGTTTTAGAAAAGGTTGTCTTTTTACAGTTACAATCATTTTTAGAAGACAATCTCATCCTTGAAAAAATCCAATCTGGGTTTAGATCACGACACAGCACTGAGTCAGCACTTTTAAAAGTTCATAATGATATTACTCTGTTGGTGGATGCAGGGAATCCTGCTGTGCTGGTTCTGTTGGACCTCACAGCAGCCTTTGATACTGTGGATCACACAGTACTTGTTTCCCGGTTAGAACATTTTATTGGCATTCATGGTACTGCACTTAAGTGGTTTAGATCATATTTGGCTGAAAGGAGCTTTTCTGTCATGATTGGGGACCTCTCCTCATCAACTGTTCATCTGTCTTGTGGAGTGCCGCAGGGATCTGTCCTTGGGCCGATTCTATTTTCTTTGTACATTCTGCCATTGGGGTCAATTATAACCCAGCTCAACCTGTCCTTTCATTGTTATGCAGATGATCTGCAAATCTATCTGCCTGTGAGGACTAATGGGAGTGATGCTTTGTCATCATTATTTAATTGTATTCGTGATGTAAAGCAGTGGCTGTCCCAAACCTTCCTTTACCTGAATGATGGTAAAACTGAGATCATGGTGTTTGAGCGCTCTGGCATACCAAATGTGGTAACACCAAATTTTGGTGCTTTGGCTAACTATGTAAAACCAGCTGTCAAGAATTTGGGAGTGATATTTGACAGCTGTTTGAGGTTCGATCAACAGATAAATTCTGTTGTCACAGCTAGTTTTTTCAAACTTCGCCTTTTGGCTAAAATAAAGCACTTTCTCAGTAGACGTGATCTTGAGACGGCCATTCATGCTTTCATCAGCTCCAGACTTGATTATTGTAATGCACTTTATTCGGGCATTAATCAGTCGTCTCTTGCACGTCTCCAGTTGGTGCAGAATGCTGCTGCTCGTCTTTTAACAAACACTTTTAAACGTGAATATTACGCCCGTCCTGTATTCACTCCACTGGCTTCCAGTTCGTTTTAGAATTGATTTTAAAATTTTAATGTTTGTTTTTAAAGCTATTTATGGCCTTGCACCTCCCAACAATGTTGGTATATTGCACCTGGACACAGGAGGATCTGAAAAAGGCACGTGAAAGTCTGACCCCTCGTGAGGAAGATGTCGAGGCTTTTATTAATGATTTGAAGCGCCTCAGAAATTCATATCATTTAAATGGCATCAAAACACAGCAGGTATTGATGACAGCCCTACAAAAACACTGGGCAACAGTGAGGGGTGATTGGACACCTATGGACACAACCCTAACTCCCCTCAAATCCTGACACCTGATAGTGCAGATCTGAACACTCGTGTGACAGCTGTATGTGGACGAATCAGTACAAAATTTAAGAAGAGAGCAGACTGTTGTGAAATTAGAAAAGTAAAACAAAAAGATGGTGAGCCATTTGAAGATTATGTCATAAGGATGACAAAGGTGTTTAAAGCACATAGTGGTTTGCAGGAGGATAATGATGTTAAGGGACCGTACAGGCAGCAGCTGAAAAATGCACTGCAGGCAAATTCCAGCACACCCATACATCAGTGGGTGAATAAGCATTATATTGGACCGGCCAGTGGATCATTGGCAGAATACATTGACCATGCCAGTCACGCAGAAAAAATGACACAGACGAAAAAAGAAGACTAAGACCTCTGGGGACATATTGATTGGGTCTTGGAAATAAGGGCTGCTATTTATGCATGAGAACTGCTGGTGGAGGAGTTATACATGTGCCAGTGTCACAGCCTGTTATAATTTCTGATCCCAAGGGTAAAACTTGCAAAATGTCAGTTTTCACCCATCCAAGCTGTCCCTGTAATCTTCTGGGATGAGACATTATGACACCACTGGGACTCAGCATTATTGCCACCCCAACAGGCCGATTGATTATTAAAAGGCAGGATGAATTAATGTCAGGAGATCTTTATGTGACAAAGGCTCTTGGGTTCCCGCACTATTATTGGTCCTTTGACATATCCTTGGAGCTCTGCATTGTGCCCCAGAAACATTGTTGAGACAAGCCAAAGCACTTCCACATCCCATTTTCACCGAGTTTATGCCAAATAATGGCCTGCATGTAACCATGCACTACAAACTGTCCCCTGGATTTGATCCAAAATATGATGAAAGATTACAGAAATGCTCACCAGCCCTGCTGTCACTGTTGTACATGTTCTCTGATGGTCAGGGCATGATTGGAGTGGGGGTGCATATTCCCAAAGATGCTATGACATGCTTTGATGGATATTCTGATCCTCACATCTCCCTGGCAAAAACACCTGACGCTCCATGGTCTGATGTAAGGATATTTGTGACAAGATGTATGGCCACAAGGGACTGGACCCTAACAAAAGACAGAGAAGAATACAGTCCTGGACTGGATGCTTACCGATACAGACTAAACTGGATTGTTCCAGCACATGCTGCAACTCATATGCAGGGGGAAACTACACAAAGGTGAACTATATATTCACTGTTAGAAAGTGATGACAATGACCTAGCCACTGTTCCCGAATGCCTGTGGTCTCAGGGACCTGCAGACGTAGGACTAATAACAGGAATACAACCAATTCAGATACAACCAAAAACTGAATACAGACCTTGTATGCGACAGTATCCCTTAAAACCTGATGCTGTTGAAGGTATAAGACCTGTAATTGAGACCTTGTTGTCCGCGGGAGTGTTGATTGAATACCTTGATTGACCTTGCAATACATCAATATTTCCTGTGAAAAAAGCACCCCCCTCTGTGGGATGGAGAATGGTACAAGACCGTCAGGTGGTCAATGCTTCTGTAGTCCAAAGGGCCCCAGGTGTTCCAGATCCACACACACTGCTGAACTCCTTGAATCCCCAAGCCAAATGGTTTTCAGTATTAGATAAAAGTATTGCATTTTTCTCCATTCCTATTCACGAAGATAGTCAGTTTTGTTTGCTTTAAGGGGAAAAGATATACTACATATACCAGACTGCCTCAGGGTTTTGCTGAAAGCCCTACTATTTTTTCACAAGCCATGTCTAGCAATTTGGCAAAATTTATTCCACCTAATGGAAGCCAAATATTGCTGTATATTGATGTTGATGATAATTTAGTAGCATCAGAGATGAAAGAGGCCTGCACTCAAGACACTTTAGCCTTACTGACCTTTTTGGCACAGAACGACCATAAAGTCAGTAAGGATAAACTCCAGTATTGTCAGTCACAAGTAAAATATTTGGGACACAGTTTTCTCTGGCCCCCCCCCCCCAATCGGACCGGGAGTGACATGTTTAGCCGCATGTTCTCCTTGAATTGCTGGCTGTCTGAGTGGTGTCCAAAAAATGAGGTGGGCTTCATAGATAATTGGCAAAGCTTCTGGGGAAAACCTGGTCTTGTTAGGAGAGACGGCATCCATCCCACTTTGGATGGAGCAGCTCTCATTTCTAGAAATCTGGCCAATTTTCTTAAATCCTCCAAACCGTGACTATCCAGGGTTGGGACCAGGAAGCAGAGTTGTGGTCTTATACACCTCTCTGCAGCTTCTCTCCCCCTGCCATCCCCTCATTACCCCATCCCCGTAGAGACGGTGCCTGCTCCCAGACCACCAATAACCAGCAAAAATCTATTTAAGCATAAAAATTCAAAAAGAAAAAATAATATAGTACCTTCAATTGCACCACAGACTAAAACAGTTAAATGTGGTCTATTAAACATTAGGTCTCTCTCTTCTAAGTCCCTGTTGGTAAATGATATAATAATTGATCAACGTATTGATTTATTCTGCCTAACAGAAACCTGGTTACAGCAGGATGAATATGTTAGTTTAAATGAGTCAACACCCCCGAGACACACTAACTGTCAGAATGCTCGTAGCACGGGCCGGGGCGGAGGATTAGCAGCAATCTTCCATTCCAGCTTATTAATTAATCAAAAACCCAGACAGAGCTTTAATTCATTTGAAAGCTTGTCTCTTAGTCTTGTCCATCCAAATTGGAAGTCCCAAAAAACAGTTTTATTTGTTATTATCTATCGTCCACCTGGTCGTTACTGTGAGTTTCTCTGTGAATTTTCAGACCTTTTGTCTGACTTAGTGCTTAGCTCAGATAAGATAATTATAGTGGGCGATTTTAACATCCACACAGATGCTGAGAATGACAGCCTCAACACTGCATTTAATCTATTATTAGACTCTATTGGCTTTGCTCAAAAAGTAAATGAGTCCACCCACCACTTTAATCATATCTTAGATCTTGTTCTGACTTATGGTATGGAAATAGAAGACTTAACAGTATTCCCTGAAAACTCCCTTCTGTCTGATCATTTCTTAATAACATTTACATTTACCCTGATGGACTACCCAGCAGTGGGGAATAAGTTTCATTACACTAGAAGTCTTTCAGAAAGCGCTGTAACTAGGTTTAAGGATATGATTCCTTCTTTATGTTCTCTAATGCCATATACCAACACAGTGCAGAGTAGCTACCTAAACTCTGTAAGGGAGATAGAGTATCTCGTCAATAGTTTTACATCCTCATTGAAGACAACTTTGGATGCTGTAGCTCCTCTGAAAAAGAGAGCTTTAAATCAGAAGTGTCTGACTCCGTGGTATAACTCACAAACTCGTAGCTTAAAGCAGATAACCCGTAAGTTGGAGAGGAAATGGCGTCTCACTAATTTAGAAGATCTTCACTTAGCCTGGAAAAAGAGTCTGTTGCTCTATAAAAAAGCCCTCCGTAAAGCTAGGACATCTTTCTACTCATCACTAATTGAAGAAAATAAGAACAACCCCAGGTTTCTTTTCAGCACTGTAGCCAGGCTGACAAAGAGTCAGAGCTCTATTGAGCTGAGTATTCCATTAACTTTAACTAGTAATGACTTCATGACTTTCTTTGCTAACAAAATTTTAACTATTAGAGAAAAAATTACTCATAACCATCCCAAAGACGTATCGTTATCTTTGGCTGCTTTCAGTGATGCCGGTATTTGGTTAGACTCTTTCTCTCCGATTGTTCTGTCTGAGTTATTTTCATTAGTTATTTCATCCAAACCATCAACATGTTTATTAGACCCCATTCCTACCAGGCTGCTCAAGGAAGCCCTACCATTATTTAATGCTTCGATCTTAAATATGATCAATCTATCTTTGTTAGTTGGCTATGTACCACAGGCTTTTAAGGTGGCAGTAATTAAACCATTACTTAAAAAGCCATCACTTGACGCAGCTATCTTAGCTAATTATAGGCCAATCTCCAACCTTCCTTTTCTCTCAAAAATTCTTGAAAGGGTAGTTGTAAAAACAGCTAACTGATCATCTGCAGAGGAATGGTCTATTTGAAGAGTTTCAGTCAGGTTTTAGAATTCATCATAGTACAGAAACAGCATTAGTGAAGGTTACAAATGATCTTCTTATGGCCTCATCTCTGTGCTTGTTCTGTTAGACCTCAGTGCTGCTTTTGATACTGTTGACCATAAAATTTTATTACAGAGATTAGAGCATGCCATAGGTATTAAAGGCACTGCGCTGCGGTGGTTTGAATCATATTTGTCTAATAGATTACAATTTGTTCATGTAAATGGGGAATCTTCTTCACAGACTAAAGTTAATTATGGAGTTCCACAAGGTTCTGTGCTAGGACCAATTTTATTCACTTTATACATGCTTCCCTTAGGCAGTATTATTAGACGGTTTTGCTTAAATTTTCATTGTTACGCAGATGATACCCAGCTTTATCTATCCATGAAGCCAGAGGACACACACCAATTAGCTAAACTGCAGGATTGTCTTACAGACATAAAGACATGGATGACCTCTAATTTCCTGCTTTTAAACTCAGATAAAACTGAAGTTATTGTACTTGGCCCCACAAATCTTAGAAACATGGTGTCTAACCAGATCCTTACTCTGGATGGCATTACCCTGACCTCTAGTAATACTGTGAGAAATCTTGGAGTCATTTTTGATCAGGATATGTCATTCAAAGCGCATATTAAACAAATATGTAGGACTGCTTTTTTGCATTTACGCAATATCTCTAAAATCAGAAAGGTCTTGTCTCAGAGTGATGCTGAAAAACTAATTCATGCATTTATTTCCTCTAGGCTGGACTATTGTAATTCATTATTATCAGGTTGTCCTAAAAGTTCCCTAAAAAGCCTTCAGTTAATTCAAAATGCTGCAGCTAGAGTACTGACGGGGACTAGAAGGAGAGAGCATATCTCACCCATATTGGCCTCTCTTCATTGGCTTCCTGTTAATTCTAGAATAGAATTTAAAATTCTTCTTCTTACTTATAAGGTTTTGAATAATCAGGTCCCATCTTATCTTAGGGACCTCGTAGTACCATATCACCCCAATAGAGCGCTTCGCTCTCAGACTGCAGGCTTACTTGTAGTTCCTAGGGTTTGTAAGAGTAGAATGGGAGGCAGAGCCTTCAGCTTTCAGGCTCCTCTCCTGTGGAACCAGCTCCCAATTCAGATCAGGGAGACAGACACCCTCTCTACTTTTAAGATTAGGCTTAAAACTTTCCTTTTTGCTAAAGCTTATAGTTAGGGCTGGATCAGGTGACCTTGAACCATCCCTTAGTTATGCTGCTATAGACTTAGACTGCTGGGGGGTTCCCATGATGCACTGAGTGTTTCTTTTTATTCAATGTCTTTTTGCTCTGTATGCACCACTCTGCTTTTAATCATTGGTGACTGATCTCTGCTGTCTTCTTCCACAGCATGTCTTTTTCCTGATTCTCTCCCCTCAGCCCCAACCAGTCCCAGCAGAAGACTGCCCCTCCCTGAGCCTGGTTCTGCTGGAGGTTTCTTCCTGTTAAAAGGGAGTTTTTCCTTCCCACTGTCGCCAAGTGCTTGCTCATAGGGGGTCGTTTTGACCGTTGGGGTTTTTCCGTAATTACTGTATGGCTTTTGCCTTACAATATAAAGGGCCTTGGGGCAACTGTTTGTTGTGATTTGGCGCTATATAAATAAAATTGATTTGACTGGAAGGCTTTCCAGCTTGTTGGCAATAGTGGTCTTAATCATGAAGTCAACTCACCAATTTTATTCACTTTATACATGTTTCCCTTAGGCAGTATTATTAGACGGCATTGCTTAAATTTTCATTGTTACGCAGATGATACCCAGCTTTATCTATCCATGAAGCCAGAGGATACACACCAATTAGCTAAACTGCAGGATTGTCTTACAGACATAAAGACATGGATGACCTCTAATTTCCTGCTTTTAAACTCAGATAAAACTGAAGTTATTGTACTTGGCCCCACAAATCTTAGAAACATGGTGTCTAACCAGATCCTTACTCTGGATGGCATTACCCTGACCTCTAGTAATACTGTGAGAAATCTTGGAGTCATTTTTGATCAGGATATGTCATTCAATGCGCATATTAAACAAATATGTAGGACTGCTTTTTTGCATTTGCACAATATCTCTAAAATTAGAAAGGTCTTGTCTCAGAGTGATGCTGAAAAACTAATTCATGCATTTATTTCCTCTAGGCTGGACTATTGTAATTCATTATTATCAGGTTGTCCTAAAAGTTCCCTAAAAAGCCTTCAGTTAATTCAAAATGCTGCAGCTAGAGTACTGACGGGGACTAGAAGGAGAGAGCATATCTCACCCATATTGGCCTCTCTTCATTGGCTTCCTGTTAATTCTAGAATAGAATTTAAAATTCTTCTTCTTACTTATAAGGTTTTGAATAATCAGGTCCCATCTTATCTTAGGGACCTCATAGTACCATATCACCCCAATAGAGCGCTTCGCTCTCAGACTGCAGTCTTACTTGTAGTTCCTAGGGTTTGTAAGAGTAGAATGGGAGGCAGAGCCTTCAGCTTTCAGGCTCCTCTCCTGTGGAACCAGCTCCCAATTCAGATCAGGGAGACAGACACCCTCTCTACTTTTAAGATTAGGCTTAAAACTTTCCTTTTTGCTAAAGCTTATAGTTAGGGCTGGATCAGGTGACCCTGAACCATCCCTTAGTTATGCTGCTATAGACGTAGACTGCTGGGGGGTTCCCATGATGCACTGAGTGTTTCTTTCTCTTTTTGCTCTGTATGCACCACTCTGCATTTAATCATTAGTGATTGATCTCTGCTCCCCTCCACAGCATGTCTTTTTCCTGGTTCTCTCCCTCAGCCCCAACCAGTCCCAGCAGAAGACTGCCCTTCCCTGAGCCTGGTTCTGCTGGAGGTTTCTTCCTGTTAAAAGGGAGTTTTTCCTTCCCACTGTCGCCAAGTGCTTGCTCATAGGGGGTCGTTTTGACCGTTGGGGTTTTTCCGTAATTACTGTATGGCTTTGCCTTACAATATAAAGCGCCTTGGGGCAACTGTTTGTTGTGATTTGGCGCTATATAAATAAAATTGATTTGATTTGAACTCCTGAGAGTCTGTGATCTTCTTTTGGTTTTCCTGACCAATAGAGTTTATCCAGCCTAGTGTTCAGCAAAACAAAAATCACTGACACTGGCAATGTTAATGTTTAGCTGCTCTTGCTCCTTGGCAACTAGCGCTGATCACCTCTGGGGGGTTCATCGTTGGAGTCCTGCATGGTGCGGACATTCCAGTATGCTACCTTGAGGATCACAGTCTTTGTTTCACATTTTCTTCTTTCTTTGTTTCCACCACTTCTAGTGATGCTTGTTGGCCGTGGTTAGCCTCCTTTGATTGGCCTGTCTCCATGTGGAGCAAACAGTGTTCCCTAAGGAGGGCTGCTTGGTTGGTCAGGGCATGTACGAAAGCTGCTGTTGCCTCACTTCAGCAGACTAGCAATTATATTATCTGAGCCCCCAACATGCAGAGTTGAGACCAGTACCATCCCATACTTGTCGATTTCACCTCTTCTCGCGTGGCTCAGTAGGCTGGGACAGCCAAGGCATCTATCAGGCCAAGACTGACCAAGGCTGATGGGCCCCTCCTGCCCGTAGGTTTTGTATCAGATTGTCCTACAACCAGGTGAGTAGCTGAGCAAGGCTGATGAGTCCCTCCTGCCCATTGGTTTTAAATTGGAGTTTTCCTTCTACTAGGCAGGTTGCCAATGAAGACTGATGGGCCTTTCACACTGAATACGTCAGATGTGTCAAATATCGGTCTAAAAAGCATTATTTTCAATGAGACGCCTTGCTTTTCAGCTGCGTCAGATGCGTTGCGTCAAAAGCCGAGCTAAACCGACACTTTTGACGGGAGTGCGCATTGCCGCTTGTCGGCAGGCTGACGCGGTCAAAGTTCAATCCAATCCAACTTTCGATGCTCTGAGCTGTGAAATACCTTTGCGTTGTCCAATAGGAACGACGCGTCGGGCCAAAACACGGAAGACTAGTGGCAGAAACCACTGATCTCTACAAAACAGATCGGTGTAGAAACCACTGATCTGTGCAAAACTTACGTGTCACAGGACTGCTCATTTATGGAGCAGTTTTCTGAAGAAAAAGCCTTCGAAATGTTTTTTTGTTGTTGTTTGTTACCTCAGAATTTCTGATTACTGTTAAAAAAGTTTAGAACACTTGTAATTAAAATAGCTAAATAAATCAATAAATGGTTCTTTAGAAACCTTTCATCTGTAAATTAAAACCATCTGTTATTTCAGATTAGATAATTTCTTGTTTAACATAAGGACATTTATTTTTTAGACAAAATAACATGGAAATTTGTACATTTTTTTAAGTCTGGTAAATGATTTATATCTCATTTCAACCAGAAACACTGTAAATAAATACAAATCTTTATTATAAATGCAACAGGAAATAATTTAACAATTACTACAATGTGATTGTAAAGTAGGATTTCTGTGACATAAACCTCATGATGAATTTTTTATAGTCATTTCAACTTGTAATTTTGTCAAAATATGTAATTGCCTTTAATGTTGTTATCAGGACAGAGTCATTTCTAAAATATGAATTTGAGCACAATAAGTGGAGAGCTTCTACCTGTGCAAATGTCTTTGGACTTTGATTCGTGGACATTTTTAATGATCCGTTCATTTATTGTAAAAATATAAAATGAAACAGCTTTTTTAAAAATAATAAAATAGTTGCTGTTCAAAGAGCCTTTTATTTAGAAGCAGGTGATCTTCTGCTGGATTCTCTGGACCAGATGAAGGTCTCTTCTGCAGCTTTGACCTCTGGTGGTGTTGCTGAAGACACTTTTGTCCTATTTTGAAGAGCAGAGATGTTTTCTTTCGATTGGACTTCGTGGTGTTCAGCTCATCAATGGAAGTTTGGTTGTCTACACAGCAAATGTTCCTGATTGGGACAAATAAAAATATTTCTTTAAATACGAGGTCTGTCAATAAAGTAACGGTCCTTTTTATTTTTTTCAAAAACTATATGGATTTCATTCATATGTTTTTACGTCAGACATGCTTGAACCCTCGTGCGCATGCGTGAGTTTTTCCACGCCTGTCGGTGACGTCATTCGCCTGTGAGCACTCCTTGTGGGAGGAGTTGTCCAGCCCCTCGTCGGAATTCCTTTGTCTGAGAAGTTGCTGAGAGACTGGCGCTTTGTTTGATCAAAATTTTTTCTAAACCTGTGAGACACATCGAAGTGGACACGGTTCGAAAAATTAAGCTGGTTTTCGGTGAAAATTTTAACGGCTGATGAGAGATTTTGAGGTGATTCTGTCGCTTTAAGGACTTTTCACGGTGCGAGACGTCGTGCAGCGCTCTCAGCCGCCGTCGTCAGCCTGTTCAAGCTGAAAACCTCCACATTTCAGGCTCTATTGATCCAGGACGTCGTGAGAGAACAGAGAAGTTTCAGAAGAAGTCGGTTTCAGTATTTTATCCGGATATTCCACTGTTAAAGGAGATTTTTTTAATGAAAGACGTGCGGACGGGTCCACGCGTCGGCGCGACGCTCCGCCACAGGAAAAACACCTCTGTTGAAAGCCTTAAGGACAAGTTGGAACATGTCCTGCTGTTAAACAATTTCTCATATACTCACTCCACTGAAAGCCATCAAAAGCCGCCTGGATTTTACAAATGGTTATCAACACGGAGGTGTTTTTCCTGTGCCGCCGCACCGCGTCGGCTGCGTCCCGACGCGCGGATCCATCCGCACGTCTTTCATTAAAAAAATCTCCTTTAACAGTGGAATATCCGGATAAAATGCTGAAACCGACTTCTTCTGAAACTTCTCTGTTCTCTCACGACGTCCTGGATCAATAGAGCCTGAAATGTGGAGGTTTTCAGCTTGAAACAGGCTGATGACGGCGGCTGAGAGCGCTGAGCGACGTCTCGCACCGTGGGAAGTCCTTAAAGCGACAGAATCACCTCAAAATCTCATCAGCCGTTAAAATTTTCACTGAAAACCAGCTTAATTTTTCGAACCGTGTCCACTTCGATGTGTCTCACAGGTTTAGAAAAAATTTTGATCAAACAAAGTGCCAGTCTCTCAGCAACTTCTCAGACAAAGGAATTCCGACGAGGGGCTGGACGACTCCTCCCACAAGGAGTGCTCACAGGCGAATGACATCACCGACAGGCGTGGAAAAACGCACGCATGCGCACGAGGGTTCAAGCATGTCTGACGTAAAAACATATGAATGAAATCCATATAGTTTTTGAAAAAAAATAAAAAGGACCTATACTTTATGGACAGACCTCGTATAAAGAAACACTAAACAGTTTATATATAAAAAAGAGAAAAAAAATGGGGAAAAAAAAAAAAACGCCCGAAAAAATAAGTTATTTAAAGTTGAGCTTTTGTGGTGTCTGAAAAAAGCTGTAGCTTTATTTGGTAAAAATAAAAAAAAGACTGAACCATTTAGAAATTAAAGCGCTCACTCAGATCAACTGTGCTAAAAGGCTACGCTAACGTTAGCTGATCATTAAACCTTCACAGCAGTTCAGTAAACGTCACGTTTTATTTTTATATTATTCTCACCTCGATAAAGCTGCAGAACTAAACTCTGTTTGTAAAACTTGGACTTCACATATATCCAAAAAGTGGGAGATTTCAGACTGAGTGGGTTTGCTCCATCACCCCGGCAGCCTGCCTCGGTCTGCCTAGTGATGATGCCTGAAGGCCGGCTTCTCCGTGCGGGTCGGCCCGCTGTCGCGGTTCGATCGATATCCCACCAAGTCGTCAGTCCTCCCTCGGTCGGCGTCACTCTGAAAAAAAAAGCTTCTCCCAGCAGGGTGATGGGCAGAGGTGTCAAGTAACGAAGTACAAATACTTCGTTACTGTACTTAAGTACACTTTTTAGGTATCTATACTTTACTCCTTTACTTATTTTTCTGCCTACTTCTGACTTCTACTCATTACATATTTCACGTCATGTGCGCCTGTAATCAACTTTTCTGCAGCACGGCTTTGCTTTGAACCGTGAACCAATCGAAGCAGTGGTTCGCAGATTGAAGCAATGCTTCGACCTATTGCTTTGTTTATTCTTTCTTTCGCTTAATTTTCCCCCGCTAAAACCCTAAAGAGCATACTTCTGTGAGTATTATTTACCTTTTCTATGTTAAACCGACCTGTTATGGTCTTCTGAAACAGCTGATAGATGTATTTTATAACTTAAAAACGGGAGCGACGCTAACGCGTTAGCATGTCTATGGCATTTTCAATGTTAAAAGTTAGCATGAAGCAGCTGTCATCACGTTCGGGTGCATTTGTTTTCAAATTGTAATATTTCTTAAATTTATTTTTGTTTATATATTAATAATCTAATGATTATTATATACAATTTTAGAGATAGAGGCAAAAAGATCCTGAATAGAAACACAACAGAAAATATAAAAGCAACTAACAATGAACATACATAAATAAATAAGTGTTTCCTGTGAACACCTAGTGACTCTTACTCCTCCACTTCATCCCTGTCTTATTTAATGACAGTTTGTTTCGGTCAAACCATATTTTCAGTTTAATTTCTTCAGTGATTTCCTCCAGAACTATCTGACAAACTAGAAAACTGCTGCATCCTAGTAAGAGCAGAATACTACTGGAATGAATCTGAATAAGGAAAATTGTTGTATTTTTTTTTCTCACTAAATGGATGCTGCACTCACTGCAGTTTATTGTCCTGAATAGTCCCAGATTGCATTTCAGAGCTTCTAGAATTGAAACATTTTCCTGCAGGTGGTGTTGGGGGGTAATTTTGGGTTTTGGGTCTTGGGCCACATGTAGAACGAATCAGTTTTTAAATGAAGCTTTCAATTCATATAGTGGCATCTACTTTTTATTTTTTTTTTAAAGGTTACTTTATACTTTAAGTAGGTTTTGGAGCACATACTTTTTCACTTTTACTTGAGTAAAGAGGTCAAGTTGATACTTCAACTTTTACCAGAGTGTTTTTAAACTGCAGTATCTACGAGGTCTGTTAATAAAGTATAGGTCCTTTTTATTTTTTTCAAAAAACTATATGGATTTCATTCATATGTTTTTACGTCAGACATGCTTGAACCCTCGTGCGCATGCGTGAGTTTTTCCACGCCTGTCGGTGACGTCATTCGCCTGTGAGCACTCCTTGTGGGAGGAGTCGTCCAGCCCCTCGTCGGAATTCCTTTGTCTGAGAAGTTGCTGAGAGACTGGCGCTTTGTTTGATCAAAATTTTTTCTAAACCTGTGAGACACATCGAAGTGGACACGGTTCGAAAAATTAAGCTGGTTTTCAGTGAAAATTTTAACGGCTGATGAGAGATTTTGAGGTGATACTGTCGCTTTAAGGACTTCCCACAGTGCGAGACTCAGGCGCCGTCGTCGGCCTGTTTCAAGCTGAAAACCTCCACATTTCAGGCTCTATTGATCCAGGACGTCGTGAGAGAACAGAGAAGTTTCAGAAGAAGTCGGTTTCAGCATTTTATCCGGATATTCCACTGTTAAAGGAGATTTTTTTAATGAAAGACGTGCGGATGGATTGCAGCGTTGGCTCGCAGCCGTCGCGACGCTCCGCCACAGGAAAAACACCTCTGTTGGAAGCCTTAAGGACAAGTTGGAACATGTCCAGCTGTTAAACAATTTCTCATATACTCACTCCACTGAAAGCCATCAAAAGCCGCCTGGATTTTACAAATGGTTATCAACACGGAGGTGTTTTTCCTGTGCCGCCGCAACGCGTCGGCTGCGTCCCGACGCGCGGACCCATCCGCACGTCTTTCATTAAAAAAATCTCCTTTAACAGTAGAATACCCGGATAAAATGCTGAAACCGACTTCTTCTGAAACTTCTCTGTTCTCTCACGACGTCCTGGATCAATAGAGCCTGAAATGTGGAGGTTTTCAGCTTGAAACAGGCTGACGATGGCGCCTGAGAGCGCTGCGTGATGTCTCGCACCGTGGGAAGTCCTTAAAGCGACAGTATCACCTCAAAATCTCTCATCAGGCCTCTACTGGTGGTTGGCTCTCACTGCGGTATTGTATCACTTCCTGTTCCGGAGCACAGCGGTGTTTTTCTGTATCTGTTAGCTGTTTAATCTGCGCAGTTAGATTGATCTAGTTAACTAGATAACGATTTGTTTCACAGTGTAATCTTCACGTGCCTTAACTAAAGCACTCCCTCTGCTGAATCACCTCTAAATTATTTACACATTATTCACTTTGTGTGTTTTTAGTAATCCGCTAGCTTAGCGCAGCTACTAGCTCTTAGCCGGTTTAGCATGGCGGCTTCTCCTGTCTCTCCCGCACTTTTCTGCTCTGGGTGTGAAATGTTTAGTTATTCCTCGGCCTCCTTTAGCAGTAATGGTACTTGTAATAAGTGTAGCTTATTCGTAGCTTTGGAGGCCAGGCTGGGCGAATTGGAGACTCGGCTCCGCACCGTGGAAAATTCTACAGCTAG
Source organism: Thalassophryne amazonica (assembly GCF_902500255.1). Lineage (NCBI taxonomy): Eukaryota > Metazoa > Chordata > Actinopteri > Batrachoidiformes > Batrachoididae > Thalassophryne > Thalassophryne amazonica. The sequence goes on along the minus strand of NC_047107.1, from coordinate 467,683 downwards.
CCAGGCCCCTGTAGTCGGTGCGGACCAAGGTAGCTTAGCCGCCGTTAGTTTCCCTCTGGCAGATCCCGAGCAGCCGGGAAAGCAGGCTGACTGGGTGACTGTGAGGAGGAAGCGTAGTCCTAAACAGAAGCCCCATGTACACTGCCAACCCGTTCACATTTCTAACAGTTTTTCCCCACTCGGCAACACACCCGCTGAGGATCAAACTCTGGTTATTGGCGACTCTGTTTTGAGAAATGTGAAGTTAGCGACACCAGCAACCATAGTCAATTGTCTTCCGGGGGCCAGAGCAGGCGACATTGAAGGAAATTTGAAACTGCTGGCTAAGGCTAAACGTAAATTTGGTAAGATTGTAATTCACGTCGGCAGTAATGACACCCGGTTACGCCAATCGGAGGTCACTAAAATTAACATTGAATCGGTGTGTAACTTTGCAAAAACAATGTCGGACTCTGTAGTTTTCTCTGGGCCCCTCCCCAATCGGACCGGGAGTGACATGTTTAGCCGCATGTTCTCCCTGAATTGCTGGCTGTCTGAGTGGTGTCCAAAAAATGAGGTGGGCTTCATAGATAATTGGCAAAGCTTCTGGGGAAAACCTGGTCTTGTTAGGAGAGACGGCATCCATCTTGGAGCTTGGACCCGTGACAGAAGTCCAGGACGGCAGCCCTGGCTTCTGGTGGGACGTATAGTCTGTTCTTTGGCCCTGTTCCGGGATCCGGGCTCCGTGCCAGGGCCTCCCGGACGGTCTTCTCCACGTCCCAGGTAAGGGTGGCCACGATAGTGGACTCCGGTACGATGGGTTCCGGTGGATCCGACAGCTCGGTTTTGACTTCATGTTCATGCACCCGGGACAAGGCATCCGACCTCTGGTTCTTGGTCCCGGGGCGGTAGGTGATTCGGAAGTCAAAACGGCCGAAGAACAGTGACCAGCGGGCTTGCCTGGGGTTCAGCCGCCTGGCGGTCCTGATATACTCCAGGTTCCGGTGGTCAGTGAAAACCGTGAATGGCATGGACGCTCCCTCCAACAGGTGTCTCCACTCCTCAAGAGCCTCTTTCACCGCTAGGAGTTCTCGATTGCCCACGTCATAGTTCCGTTCTGCTGGGGTCAACCTGCGGGAGAAATAGGCACACGGGTGAAGAACCTTATCGGTCTCTCCGTTCTGGGATAGCACGGCTCCTATCCCTGAGTCAGAGGCGTCCACTTCAACCACAAACTGGCGACTGGGATCGGGCTGCACCAAGACAAGTGCAGTCGAGAAGCGCTGTTTCAACTCCCTGAACGCGGCTTCGTACCGATCCGACCAGGTGAAGGGGACTTTTGGAGATGTCAGGGCTGTCAGGGGGCTAACTACCTGACTATACCCCTTAATGAACCTCCTGTAAAAATTGGCGAAGCCGAGGAACTGTTGCAGCTTCCTATGGCTCGTAGGTTGGGGCCAGTCTCTCACCGCCGCGACCTTGGCCGGATCCGGGGCGACGGAGTTGGAGGAGATGATAAACCCCAGGAAGGACAAAGAGGTGCGATGAAACTCACACTTCTCGCCCTTCACAAACAGCCGGTTCTCCAACAACCGGTGCAGGACCTGACGTACATGCCGGACATGGGTCTCAGGATCCGGAGAAAAGATGAGTATATCGTCCAGATATACGAAGACGAATCGGTGCAGGAAGTCCCGCAAGACGTCATTAACCAAGGCTTGGAACGTCGCGGGGGCGTTGGTGAGGCCAAACGGCATGACCAGATACTCAAAGTGACCTAACGGGGTGTTAAATGCCGTCTTCCATTCGTCTCCCTTCCGGATCCGAACCAGGTGATACGCATTCCTAAGATCCAGCTTAGTAAAGATTTTGGCTCCATGCAGGGGAGTGAACACGGAATCTAACAACAGCAACGGGTATCGGTTGCGAACCGTGATTTCATTCAGCCCCCTGTAATCAATGCATGGATGGAGTCCGCCATCTTTCTTGCCCACAAAAAAGAAACCTGCACCCATCAGGGAGGTGGAATTCCGGATCAGCCCAGCAGCTAATGAGTCAAGGATGTAGGTCTCCATTGATTCGCGCTCAGGTCGTGAGAGGTTGTACAGCCTGCTGGACGGGAACTCAATGCCTGGAATCAGATCAATGGCACAATTGTACGGATGGTGCGGGGGAAGGGCGAGTGCCAGATTCTTGCTGAAGACATCAGCAAGATCGTGGTACTCAACCGGCACCGCCGTCAGATTGGGAGGGACTTTGACCTCCTCCTTAGCATGTAAACCGGGAGGAACCGAGGATCCTAAACACGCCCGATGGCAGGTTTCACTCCACTGAACCACCACCCCAGACGGCCAATCAATCCGGGGATTGTGTTTCAACATCCACGGGAAGCCCAAAATCACGCGGGAAGTAGAAGGAGTCACAAAAAACTCGATCTCCTCCCGATGATTCCCAGACACCACCAGAGTTACAGGTTGAGTCTTGTGCATGATTAAAGGGAGAAGGGTGCCATCTAGTGCCCGCACCTGCAATGGCGAAGGAAGCGCCACCAGAGGGAGCCCTACCTCCCTTGCCCATCTGCTGTCTAGCAGATTCCCTTCGGACACCGTGTCCACCAGTGCTGGGGCTTGAAGGGTTAAATCCCCACTCAGGATTGTAACTGGGAGTCGTGTGGCAATATGTGTGTGTCCCACGTGAATGTTATGACCCCCCCTCAGCCCAGTCTCTAAGGGCGGGTGTTGTCCTTTTGGCCGTTTGGGGCAGTTTTTCTATATGTGCTCTTTTGAGCTGCAGAGAAAACACTCCCCGCGGACCAGCCTCCTCATTCTGTCAGCTGTTCTCATTTTGGCCCTGTGCGTTTCCCTAGCAACGTCAGCAGGGGGAGCTGTTGCCCCACGGAGCACTGTGGCTGTGGAGCGTGGGGAGGGCGGAACCTTTTTGAACCCGGAAGGGAGAGGGACGGCGCGTGCCCGGCCACGTCCTTCACCTCGCTCCCGACGGCATTCCTCCAACCGATTGTATAACCGTATAAGGAGATCGATAAGCCCATCGAAATCCCGCGGTTCTTCCTTAGCTACCAGGTGCTCCTTCAGGACCGACGACAGTCCGTTTATGAAGGCGGCGCGGAGCGCAACGTTATTCCAGCCGGACCTCGCAGCCGCGATGCGGAAGTCGACTGCATATTCGGCTGCGCACCGGCGCCCCTGTCGCATTGACAGCGGCACTGTTGAAGCGGTCTCTCCTCTGTTAGGGTGATCAAACACTGTTCTGAACTCCCTCACAAACCCAGTATAAGAGGTAAGGAGCCATGAGTTTTGCTCCCAAAGCGCTGTAGCCCAAGCGCGTGCCTCACCACGAAGCAAGTTAATAACATAAGCCACCTTGCTGGTGTCAGACGCGTACATGACGGGACGTTGTGCAAAGACGAGCGAACACTGCATCAGAAAGTCCGCGCACGTCTCCACACAACCTCCGTACGGCTCTGGGGGGCTTATGTATGCTTCAGGGGATGGTGGGAGGGGTTGTTGAACGACCACTGGAACATTCATATCTTGCACAGGGTCGGCAGGAGGAGGAGCCGCAGCAGCGCCCTGAGCGCTCGCTGCCACCTGTGCGGAGAGAGCCTCCACCCTGCGGTTCAGGAGGATGTTTTGCTCAGTCATCTGATCCAACCGAGCCGTAAAGGCAGTGAGGATGTGCTGCAACTCACCAATCACGTCTCCTGCAGACGCCTGTGCACCCTGCTCTCCCATTGGCCATTCAATCACTGGGTGACGCCCCTCGGAGTCCATGACGCTGGCCGGGATATCCTGTTGTGAAAGTGTAGCGACACGGACCCACAACATGGGGCGCAAATGAACGGACAATAGAAGGAGTCAAATTTGAACACTTTACTGTTGTGAATGCCACAACCATACACAGCAGATTATAGAATGATACAAAGTCAATGGATAAAGGTGTCGTGTGGGCAGGCTCGACGATAGGAGACGTCCGTCTAAAGAAGAACCGGAACCACACGATTTCCTCTGCCACCGAACCCGAAGGATACTGGAGCCGCCAGGTCCCGAATCCCCCAGGTGGCCACCGTCTCCGCGTGTCGGATCTGGTACTGCTGGCGAAGAGCAAAGACAGTCAAGTGTGGGTGTGTGTACACCCAGTAACAACAACGGTGGGAATTCCACCTCCACCTCAAATCACACACTCGTGCAGCTCCTGTTTCAGCACTTATCTGGAAAGAGTGAGAGGCGAAGACGTCGGCACTCTCACAAACCACCAATCAGCGGACAAGGCTCCACAGGAAAGCGGTTGCAAAAAGAGGTCAGACTAAGATACAGTTTAGTTTATGGCTGAGAATATTACCTCCTTAGAAGAACAATATCTCGGCGACGTGGTGGAGGTGTCATCCTGCTTTTATCTGGGGTGAAGTGCAGATGATCTGTGACAGCTGTCATAGTTGATGAGTGACAGCTGTCACCTCGGCTGTTCCTGTGAGGTGGCAGCGCCCTCTCGTGCCTGAAGCCCGCACTTCAGGCAGGGCGCCCTCTGGTGGTGGGCCAGCAGTACCTCCTCTTCTGGCGGCCCACACAACACTATACTTTATTGACAGCCCTCGTATACTTCTACTTAAGTAACAAAAGTGTGTACTTTTGACACCACTGGTGATGGGAGAATCGTTCTACTGCTGTTTTTTAAAGCTTTTTTTGTGGTTCAGGCGATGCAAATTCAAGATGGTGATCGCTGAACTTTTTCCAGGTTGTGGAAACGGCCAGAGTGTGATGTGGCAATCTCCGCCCCTTTCTGCTTCCAAAGCAACGCATCTGACGTCATGCATCGGATGCGTTAAAAATGCATCTTGACAGATAGGAAAGTGTTGACGGACTGGCCTGAAGTATGCAGTGTGAAAGGCCCATGAGGCTGACAAGCCCCCCCTGCCCAGAGTGGAGCTGGTTTTACAATGCCAGGTAAAAGAACAATGACTAAACAATCACGTCACAACACATCAGGTATCAACAACTTGATTAGTCAAATATCTAAAATGTTGTTACTTAAATATAACAATAAGATAAAATAAAATATAAAATAAAATCAACTTCATTTATCCTGAAGTCAATTATTCTGCCAGAGTACTGAAACAGTAAACTGTGAACAGTACTTTTTATATGAAATGACTGGAAGACATTTGCACAAGATATTCAATAATATTGCACATACTCAAACTCAGTAAAAACATTAGTTAGCATGTCACAGTGTGTTACTAACTCAGTAAAAACATTAGTTAACATGTCACAGTATGTTACTCAGTAAAAACATTAGTTAGCATGTCACAGTGTGTTACTAACTCAGTAAAAACATTAGTTAACATGTCACAGTATGTTACTAACTCAGTAAAAACATTAGTTAGTATGTCAGTGTGTTACTAACTCAGTAAAAACATTAGTTAGCATGTCACAGTGTTACTAACTCAGTAAAAACATTAGTTAGCATGTCACAGTGTGTTACTAACTCAGTAAAAACATTAGTTAGCATGTCACAGTATGTTACTAACTCAGTAAAAACATTAGCATGTCACAGTGTGTTACTAACTCAGTAAAACATTAGCATGTCACAGTGTGTTACTAATTCAGTAAAAACATTAGTTAGCATGTCACAGTGTGTTACTAACTCAGTAAAAACATTAGTTAGCATGTCACAGTGTTACTAACTCAGTAAAAACATTAGTTAGCATGTCACAGTGTGTTACTAACTCAGTAAAAACATTAGTTAGTATGTCACAGTGTGTTACTCAGTAAAAACATTAGCATGTCACAGTGTGTTACTAATTCAGTAACAACATTAGCTAGCATGTCACAGTGTCTTACTAACTCAGTAAAAACATTAGTTAGCATGTCACAGTGTGTTACTAACTCAGTAAAAACATTAGTTAGCATGTCACAGTGTGTTACTAATTCAGTAAAAACATTAGTTAGCATGTCACAGTGTGTTACTAATTCAGTAAAAACATTAGCTAGCATGTCACAGTGTCTTACTAACTCAGTAAAAACATTAGTTAGCATGTCACAGTGTGTTACTAACTCAGTAAAAACATCAGTTAACATGTCAGTGTGTTACTAACTCAGTAAAAACATTAGTTAGCATGTCACAGTGTGTTACTCAGTAAAAACATTAGCATGTCACAGTGTGTTACTAATTCAGTAACAACATTAGCTAGCATGTCACAGTGTGTTACTAACTCAGTAAAAACATTAGTTAGCATGTCACAGTGTGTTACTCAGTAAAAACATTAGCATGTCACAGTGTGTTACTAATTCAGTAACAACATTAGCTAGCATGTCACAGTGTGTTACTAACTCAGTAAAAACATTAGTTAGCATGTCACAGTGTGTTACTAACTCAGTAAAAACATTAGTTAGCATGTCACAGTGTGTTACTAATTCAGTAAAAACATTAGTTAGCATGTCACAGTGTGTTACTAATTCAGTAAAAACATTAGCTAGCATGTCACAGTGTCTTACTAACTCAGTAAAAACATTAGTTAACATGTCAGTGTGTTACTAACTCAGTAAAAACATTAGTTAGCATGTCAGTGTGTTACTAACTCAGTAAAAACATTAGTTAGCATGTCAGTATGTTACTAACTCGGTAAAAACATTAGTTAGCATGTCACAGTGTGTTACTAACTCAGTAAAACATTAGCATGTCACAGTGTGTTACTAATTCAGTAAAAACATTAGTTAGCATGTCACAGTGTGTTACTAACTCAGTAAAAACATTAGTTAGCATGTCACAGTGTTACTAACTCAGTAAAAACATTAGTTAGCATGTCACAGTGTGTCACTAACTCAGTAAAAACATTAGTTAGCATGTCACAGTGTGTTACTCAGTAAAAACATTAGCATGTCACAGTGTGTTACTAATTCAGTAACAACATTAGCTAGCATGTCACAGTGTCTTACTAACTCAGTAAAAACATTAGTTAGCATGTCACAGTGTGTTACTAACTCAGTAAAAACATTAGTTAGCATGTCACAGTGTGTTACTAATTCAGTAAAAACATTAGTTAGCATGTCACAGTGTGTTACTAATTCAGTAAAAACATTAGCTAGCATGTCACAGTGTCTTACTAACTCAGTAAAAACATTAGTTAGCATGTCACAGTGTGTTACTAACTCAGTAAAAACATCAGTTAACATGTCAGTGTGTTACTAACTCAGTAAAAACATTAGTTAGCATGTCACAGTGTGTTACTCAGTAAAAACATTAGCATGTCACAGTGTGTTACTAATTCAGTAACAACATTAGCTAGCATGTCACAGTGTGTTACTAACTCAGTAAAAACATTAGTTAGCATGTCACAGTGTGTTACTCAGTAAAAACATTAGCATGTCACAGTGTGTTACTAATTCAGTAACAACATTAGCTAGCATGTCACAGTGTCTTACTAACTCAGTAAAAACATTAGTTAGCATGTCACAGTGTGTTACTAACTCAGTAAAAACATTAGTTAGCATGTCACAGTGTGTTACTAATTCAGTAAAAACATTAGTTAGCATGTCACAGTGTGTTACTAATTCAGTAAAAACATTAGCTAGCATGTCACAGTGTCTTACTAACTCAGTAAAAACATTAGTTAACATGTCAGTGTGTTACTAACTCAGTAAAAACATTAGTTAGCATGTCAGTGTGTTACTAACTCAGTAAAAACATTAGTTAGCATGTCAGTATGTTACTAACTCGGTAAAAACATTAGTTAGCATGTCACAGTGTGTTACTAACTCAGTAAAAACATTAGTTAGCATGTCAGTATGTTACTAACTCGGTAAAAACATTAGTTAGCATGTCACAGTGTGTTACTAACTCAGTAAAAACATTAGTTAACATGTCAGTGTGTTACTAACTCAGTAAAAAACATTAGTTAGCATGTCAGTGTGTTACTAACTCAGTAAAAACATTAGTTAGCATGTCAGTGTGTTACTAACTCAGTAAAAACATTAGTTAGCATGTCAGTGTGTTACTAATTCAGTAAAAACATTAGTTAGCATGTCACAGTGTGTTACTAATTCAGTAAAAACATTAGCTAGCATGTCACAGTGTCTTACTAACTCAGTAAAAACATTAGTTAACATGTCAGTGTGTTACTCAGTAAAAACATTAGCATGTCACAGTGTGTTACTAATTCAGTAAAAACATTAGTTAGCATGTCACAGTGTGTTACTAATTCAGTAAAAACATTAGCTAGCATGTCACAGTGTCTTACTAACTCAGTAAAAACATTAGTTAACATGTCAGTGTGTTACTAACTCAGTAAAAACATTAGTTAGCATGTCAGTGTGTTACTAACTCAGTAAAAACATTAGTTAGCATGTCAGTATGTTACTAACTCGGTAAAAACATTAGTTAGCATGTCACAGTGTGTTACTAACTCAGTAAAAACATTAGTTAATGTTATAAGTACGAATGTTGACATTTGCTGGACTTTCAAAGAACGACGTGAATGTCTCTCCATGGTCTGAAGTGTGTGCCGTGTGATCCTCGGCTCAGTGCTGGAACACGACATTACCATTTCCTGACTTCAAGCCTTAACACACCGTCAGCCATTACTATCGGCAACATATAGGTTACAGGTAGCCGAAAATAAGCAACGAGCAGCAGATGAAAACTAGAATGCAGCTCAGTGGAGTACACATTTCAGCCAATCTGCAAAACATCTCATGTCATTGAATAGTTTCCTGGATCTGTTCCTTTTGAGTATAAACCCAGAAAGCTTTGTAACATATGTACACTCTGCCTGCACATATCATCATCAGTCACACACAAGGGCATCATCACAGCACTGTTTTAGGACCACAGGAGGCCAACAATCAGATGACACTGAAATGGAACAAGCAGGTTTAGAAAATTCTTCTAAAATGTCTTCTTTGCCCGGTTTCTGCTGGCACCCTGTTGGTGGCGCTCGTGTTTCACACGGACTTGGACCAATCCAGAATGGAAATTCAGTTTTGTGATCTGCATGTGTGGTTTGGCAAAATTGACACCAGATGCTCTTCTAGATGCAACCCAGACCATTCACCTGGGGCTTGGACCTGCCTGCACTCCAGGTCAACATCTCCGCCGGTTTGCACTGAAACCAGTTCTGGTGTATTTATTTATTTTTTATTATCCTGCTGCAGTCCAGGCTGCAGATATGATCTCCTCAGGTCATTTGACAGCACGAGCGGTTGTGGCAGTCCCTGCATGCATCCTGCCATGTGCATTTGTGATACTGGTGTTTGCTGATGTGGCTTTTGTGACCATTGTGGTGCGTTTTCCTGCAGATAAACTCCTGAAGGAGGAAACGGGCCCCAAGGCCTTTTTCATGGCTAACAGCCACAGAGATTCATTAAAACGTGACTGTTGACCTGTTAGTATCTCTAACACCCACACTTGTAACTACTGGATGATTCTCCAGAAAATAATTTGCACTTGGCCAAAAAAAAAAAAAAGAAAAAAAAAAAAAAAGAAATATGACTCCAGCCAGAAGAAAGGAAGCAATGAAAGCAATTGTTTTTCCATTGATGGCTTCAGCATGTGGAGCAGAGACCACGTATTCCCCAGCTGGAGAATGCTCTATAGGTCCCACATTCTGCTCCACTGAGGTCAGCAAGGACACTCAGTGAACCGGATCTGTTTTATTCCACGAGGTCAGCCTCATTTACTTTAGCACAAAGAATATGACAGAGGACTGGCACTTACTGAATCACATAGTGCTGGCATGTGGAAGGAATTATGGAGCTTTGACACAAACAACAGCCACAACAATTATGCAACTGTAAAAATAAAATGAAATAAAACAAGTAACAATGAAATTGTTTTCTTGACCAGCCCTCAAACAAAATGGCATCTGGTCCAAGCCAGACACGACCCTCTCACAAGTTTCCTCCCTGTGCCGGGGACAGCGTCCAGTTTGGACAGCAGCAATGTAAATGGACAGGTTTGAATGTCATCACTAACTCAACATCAAATGAGGACAATGTTGATGCACCACATCAATCAAAAAAGTGGCTTTGTTCACCCGTACGTCAAGTTTAGTGAGTTTAGGCCCTGGAGCCTCGAAGATGTAGTGCCAAATATTCAAGCGGCTGGAAGGAGCACTCGACCACATCACTATGTCAGCATGGGATAATAATTAGACTCTTACGATTAAGAGTTATGGCAGCTAACTGGAACCAGGATTAGGTGGACAGAGTAGAACCCCAGGATGCAGGACAGCTCAGACATAGAGGATGGTGTTAAAGCACAGTTTTATTAAACACAAGTGAGAATCAAACAGAGTGATGACAAAACTGGTGGAGGGAATCCCTGAGCTGGTGAATACGAACTGAAGAATCTTCATACCAGTGTCGCCAACCGAACGGTCGCCCCTAAAAATGGGTCCGCCCTGCCTTCACTGCGCATGCATCATTTTGGACCACAGCAGCACGTCTGAGGATGACTCTCTACACCGTGGGTGGGCAATCATGTGCCATAAAGGGCCGAGACACTGCAGGTTTTCCGTGCAACCAATCACCTCAGCAGGTGATTTCATTAAAGATCAGGTGTCTCAGCAGGTGATTTCATTGACAACCAGGTGTTTATGTTCAGAGCAGAAGCTCATCAGCAACCCACCTGCTGAGGTGATTGGTTACACGGAAAACCTGCAGTGTCTCGGCCCTCGACGCCCACCCCCGCAGTTTGAAGCAGAAACGAGGTGATAATGAATCGCTGCTGACACTCAGAAATGATGCATGCAGAGTGAAGGCAGGGTGGAGCAATCTTTTGGGGGGACCATTCGGTCGGCGACACTGGTATGAGCAAAATAAGGAGTCTTCTTAAGATCGGAGAGTTCCAAACACAGAGACAGAATAAACCAAGAAGTTTCTTTTCTTCAAAGAAGGCGAGTGTCAACATAGACAGAAGGATTATCTTCTTCATAAACAGTGAATACCAACTAAGAAGTCTCTCATCTAAGAGGAGGAATCTTCTTAACCAAAAAGTGAAAACAAACTGAAGAAACCACTTCAGCACAGAGCCAAAACTCAGACTAGGTTCAACTAAGGAATGTTCCTTTATTCTTAAGAGTGGAATCCCAATTTCAAGACAGGATTCAACCAAAATAAGTCTTTCTTCTTAAGAAAAAGGTTCAAACCCAGAGACAGGAGTTAACTCAGAAAAGTATTACCTTCTTAGTCATGAGTCATGACTCCAGAGTGCCAAAAACCAATACAATACTCATTACCGAGAGTGGCAAAGGCAAGACCAGGGTAATGAAGCCATCAAAGGACAAGATACAACAGACATAATACATTCAAGCATGTATTAATGCAATGGACCTGCAACTAAGGACAAGCACGATACGTGCGAAGACTTTGCATCCAGCTGTCTGTCCATCATCTGTCTGTGCTCACCATAAGTCCAGTCCTGTTACTGCCAGGGTCTTCAAATTCACAGGGCACATTCTTGGGACACAGACCTTGGACAAGTTCAAAGATGGCTAACCTTGACCTATTCTAAGGAGTGAAAAGGTGACATTCTTTCTACACACTCTTTCATTGATTGCATGCTCATACAGCTGATGGTACTTTAGCATTGCACTCTATAGTTCTAGTTATGAGGCCCATAGCCTGACCATAGTGGTGCATTTCATCACTTAATCATGAGTCTAACAGGAAAGAAAGTACCGTATAAATCACCCCATAGTATTATGGCACTTGATGTTTATCAGTTCAGGTGCCTGCCCATTTTTTGTGTTCTGGGCTTAAGCAAGTAGGTTCCTCACATCTTTATTTTGTTGTCCCTACCATTGGTGGGCACAGATAACCAAAAAATTAATTTCGATAACAGATAATCAGATAACTCAAAAGTTGTCTTTGATAAAGATAAAATGATAAACCACCCAAAAATGTATCGGAAGTTACAGATAACCGATAACCGATAAATTCCAGTATTGTCTCTAGTACATTTGCAACTAATAAACTGAATTTGAGTTTTAACACCACGATCGCTTTTGGAAGCATCAAAAGCGACAACAGACCCACAATCACAACGTTCCGGTCAGGCAGAGGTCTTGGAAAATAAAGCAATGCTGAGTTATAGTTTGGTGTATAAATAAAATGAATACTGATAGAATAACTCCATTAATGTCAATTCTGTCATTTGTATACAAAGTTAAAATATAACATATCTTTTAACGTTGAATAATGCACTAATTCTGAAGTTTTGTATAAAAAAACCAAAGACGGATCACAAAGGATTCTGGGTAAAATGTGCCTCTTCTGCTAAACACTGATTGGTTGAGTCATTCATTATGTAAACCAAAATGTTAATGTGATGTTTGTCATGTGTTTACAGATAAATGTGCTTTTGTAAAATATTCCATTTTTTATTTGTAAAAACAGGCATTTTTACAGAGCCCTGGAAGTGTCATCGCAAAATGTTTTGCATATGGAGAGAATGTGCGCTCATTTTATTATACTGTGCGCACATTTTATGATGTTGTGCGCAGGTTTTATTATATTGTAAAACGTGCACTCAATATTGTCTCAACATATAAATGTTGGCTATTCACCCTGTTGACGTTTCAAATCCCACAAAACCTCGGAGAGGTCACCGTGCTGCGAGATCTTAGTAACATTGAGAACTGCATTGAGACGCTCTGATCAGGCTGCACTTTAACTGCTGCACACGGACAACACCATTAATATCGCAACATAAAACTATTTTTATATTGTGCCTAAAACTCTCGTGAATATATTCTCTAGGTTTATAGACATTGTTATTGTGTTTATTTTATGTAAACATGCGAGAATCACAGGCTGTCTCTCCGTTATTTTCAAGTCCAATGGAAAAGCTTCCCTGTTAGGGTCTACTTCAGGGTGCTGGGACAAAGGGTTCAGCCAATGGTCGAACCACAGATTGAAGAGGAACAATGTGGGTTCCGTCCTGGCCGTGGAACAACCAATCAGATTTAAAAAGTGGTATCACCTTAGCAATTTTTGTTCTGGAGGGAAATTTCCCAGTAATGAGTGACAGATGACAAATTTATGTTAAAGGTTTGATAATATAGTCAATAATGTTCTTAATCAAAACCATATCAAAGCTATCGATAGTGGATTTTTTCCCTTAATTTTGTAAACTATATTAAAAATTTCTTTATGTTTCTCTAATAAACATTGATTCCTGAATTTTATTAATTAATTTACAGTTGTCCATAGAACACTTTGTCATAGTTACAATTGAGTTTGATGAATTTTCACCAACATTAAAATAATCAGCAATAATTTTATTTCCTTTTACAATTTTATCAGTCTATATAAAAGTAAGATGGATAATCTTTAGCAACTTTTTTCTTTTTAATGATTTCACCCAAGAGCTTCCAGGTTCCCCTAATGTTAGTTTTATTTTTCTCCAACAAATTGCAGTAATACTGCTTCTTACACAATCGTATAATGTTTGTTAATTAATTTTTATATGTCTTATATTTTCTATCGGCTTCATTAGTTCTAAATTTTAAAAACTGCTTATACAATAATTTTTTCTTTTTACATGCATTCAGGAGTCCCTTTGTTACTCAAGGTTTATCAGTCCTTTGTGTATCTCCGGTTTTAGGCACCCACGGACAATGTTTGTCATACAGATTAGACACAATAGAAATAAATGATTCATATGATTCATCAACATCATCACAATAAATTTCACACCAATTCTGGTGCAATAAATCCCTTCTGAGGTTCTCAATATTAACATTATTTTCCTAATAAAATGTACAGTTTTTGTTTGGTGCATACTGTCCACTGATGATTGAAAAGCTACAAAAACTGGCAAGTGATCACTGACATCAGAAATAAGTATTCCACCTGTTATATTCCCTACAATGGCATTTGTTAATATGTCAATGAATGTTTATATGTCAATGAGTGTTGATGTGTTCCTAGTTATCCTGGTTGGATGTGTGATCACAGGATATAGACCCATACAAAACATAGAGTTTATAAATTCAGTTATTTGTAATTGACCATAAGGGTTTAAAAAAATCAATATTAAAGTCTCCACAGACAAACAAAAGCTTGTTATTATTAGTTGTGTTGTACGTCAGTCAGTCTGTCCACAAAAGTATTGATATCTGATCCTGGAGCTCTATAAACGCAGCTTATATTTTTTTATTTTTTACATTTAATTTCAACTGTAACACATTCCATGATATTTTCCAAGGAGAATGACAACACGTATGACAACACTCCCATTTATTAAAGAATAATCCTTCAGTTTCTCTTCAGTGAAATATTTACAACTTTGAGTAATATTTTCATGAAAAAAAAAACAATCTGGGTCAATATTATTTTCAAAATTATGAAAACTATGTTCAGTATCATCAAAAAATTTTTAAGCGAGACTCCTGCGCAAAAGTTCCATCATCAAATGATGAAAAGCATCCATAAGGTTAGTCATTAATCTTAATTGTGATTTTCACCATATTGTTTCATTGTTTACACCTTTCTTCAGGTAAACTTGCTCAAATCATATTCATATTTAATGCACAGGGTTTTAGCCTCTTCTGGTGTCTCGTTAAGTTTAATATAAATTTTACAATTTAATGTCCATGTGGCCTGTATCTTATTTTGTTTTTTTAGTAGTCGAGCTTGTCTTGTAAGATCTGAATTCTTTTTGATCAAGTGTTCATTTATATACACATTAGTTCCCTTAAGTTTTTTTGCTTGAGAACCACAATCTTCTGTTTTCTTTTTACAAACCTCAACACTGTGACTTTAGATTGCGTTTGACCTCTCCGGGGTAAAAGGTGACAGTTTTCAATGTCTGCTGAGTTTATCGAAATTCCTTTAGCACTCAGAAAAGAGATCACCTGTTCCTCCACAGATTGGTTGTTCAACTCAGAGGGCTCCCCTCCGAGGTTTAATGTCCAAACCCGTGATGAGGTCATTTGACCTAGTCTGTTGCTCAAGGTCAGCAATGCGATTTTCCGTAAGTTTTGACTTGTCCTTCTCTTCATTTGCCTTTTGTAATTCAGCAACTTGCTTCATTAATTACAGTAATTTTTGTTGTTGCTGTGAAATAATTTTTAACTGATCCACCACCTCTTTAATAGGTTTCATTTGCGCCAACATCTCATTTAATATTTTTCTAATTTCCTCCAGTTCTTCCTCCATAACCGCAGTCCCCTGTTTAGGCCCCATAACTAAAAAAATAAAATAACTTGCACTCACTATATTAATTCCATAAATGTCCTCCAGCCACCAAACAAAGTTGACGAGCGCTGATGGCGGCAGGGTTCCAGCAACAGCAGCTGCAGAGCTGACGGGCCTCAAAGGCGGGCCGACGAGCGCTGACAGTGGTGTTCCAGCAGCAGCCGTGGAGCTGACAGGCTTCGAAGGTGGACTGACGAGCGCTGATGGCTTCGATAACTGTCAATATGCTAACTGAAAAGTTACGTTTTATAAAGCTAAACCAATAAACCCTTAAAAAAATAAGCGGAAGGTCCAGCTAAAAGCTAAACCGATAAATTTTAGTATTGACTCCAGTACAGTGGCAGTTACTGACACAACAAAGAGCCAGTGGTTCTGTCTCCAATCAGCCTTCTCTCAGCAAAAGAGACCTGGTGATCAGAAAGAAAGGAAGGGCAGCTAAAACAACAACAACAACAAAAAACCCCACAACATTTATTTTCACAGTTATCCAGACATATCACAGGAGTCATGCACTGCAGGACAGTTTTGACTTATGGTTAAAATTTTAAACAAACTAATTCCCAATAAGTTATCGAAATTAACGTCACCTCTTTCGTTTTACAAAGTGAAAATATCAGATATATGTTTTAGTTTTAAAGTAATGCACAAATTTTATAGGTTTTAGCATTTTACAGACATGCCGAAAAGCATTATGGGAAAATTCACACTGCCACATTCACACTACCATGTCATCTACTGGATGGATCTATTGTTTTTTCTAGCAGGTTAGCGAAATCGTTCCTGGCTGTCTGCAACAGTCAGGCCGCTGTCGGAGGAGCTCAGAAGGAGGAGGGATCTCTCACTGTGCCTTCACTGCACATTCATCATTTCAGTGCTTCAGCAACAATTCATAGATTATCGCCTCATTTCTGCTTTCAATCATTTCCACATAAATTGATAATAACAGACGTGAGCGCTCTCAGAGCCCGACAGAGTTGTAGATTGTACCAGTCACATTGAAAGCAAAACGGGTGACTTTATACAGAGATAAACTGACTACTGCCATTTACTGTTTTTTTATAGAAATGGTCTTTAACATACAAATGTATGTGCTGCCATGTGCTTTCTATAGCCCATGGTGGACTGGCTGACTTGAAGCAGTATGCTTCTAGTGCAGGACATGAAAAATATGAGGGACAAGACAACCAGGAGAACCCTCGACGAATTTGTTGTCCCCCAAGCCACGCCAGAGGCACATATGGTATGTAACGAATGATGTTTTAAACCCTCTGGTTAAATCATACCTCCGTTTTTACATGGGGTTCCACGCCTGCCCTCCTGAGTTGCTTTGTTAATAACAACGCAACTCGAAAAAGCCTTCGTAACAACTTGCTATGAAGGCTTTTAGATTAGCTAGGTGCATTCATTTGAAGGCGAGCTATATAGGAACAGTCAGTCTGATGATCAAACTGCAGCTGATCAATGATGAAATCACTGTATTCAATATGGGAAATGCTATGAATATTTTTATGGTCTGTATTTTGTAATATTACATTGAATAAATAATACATAATGTTACAAGTAATATAGATGAATAATAAAGAATACACATGAAACTGTAGATACACATCACATACACGCGGCCTACAACCAACCACACACATTTCTTGGGTTTCAAACAGAAATAGCATGCATCAGTGCTTTACAGGTAGTTTATATACTGCACATAAACTATAGTCTACCTTCTTTTTTTTCCCTAATGTACAGGTGACTGCTGCAGAGGCAGCCCATGTCTACCACACTGTAATGCATGCTTTAAGCTAAAACTCAGCTGACTGTGCACTAAAGCTGACTCTACGAACGCTGAAAGACTCCAGCATTGCAAAGAAGACGTCCTGTGGGAGAACAAAAGCTAAGGCAGCCATCACTGATGTCCTCTCTCCCAAGGCAACAGAACAGGTGATCAAAACACTGAGAAGCGGTGGAAATATGCTCCCATTCTCTCTCCACACCGATGCTTCCAAAAAGGGAAATCAGAAGATGTTTCCCTTGGCCGTGCAGTTTTTACACCAGAGAACAGGGTTGTCAACAAGGTGTTAGATTTTTTTGAAAATCCAGATGAGTCTGCAGAGGGAATAGTAAAAACAATATGAAGTTCTCTTCAAAACATGGGTCTATCCCTAGATGATGTTTCTGCATTCAGTACTGACAATGCAAATGTCAATTATGGCATCCACAACTCTGTGTTCACAAAACAGAGAGGCCAACAGTGAGATCCTTCATGGCAACCGCCATGCACATATCGTCCATAACACTGTGAAAAAAAGCCCTGGACAAGCTCTCAGTTGATGTGGAAAATACTGTCCTGAAGATATAGCTTCTTTTCCACCTCTGCCAAAAGGAGAGAGTCCCTGAAGGAGTTCTGTGATTCTGTCACATTGAGTTCCATGAAATCCTGTGCCACATCATGAAAAGATGGCTGTCACTCAACCCTGCAATCACCTGCCTGCTGCAGAACTGGGTCCCGCTGAAGTCCTATCTCATCAGCATTGGTGAGGAGTGTCCAAAGCACCTGAAAGAACCCCTGAAGTTGACAGAAGATGCTGGAGATGAGGAAGAGGCTGACATTGTGGAAGTGTACCTTCTCTTCTGCAACAACATGCTGTCTGTTTGAAGAAGTGGTAAAAAAAAAAAAAAAAACCTGGAGAAGAATGCGACTACATCTGTTGACCTCTATTCCACCATGGATTCTTTCCTGAAAAAACTAGTTCAGAGAAGAGATGATGCCTTCTTCAGGTACCTAACAAGACAGAAGCTCCATTGTCTTCCGCCATCTTCTGCTGAAGTTGCCGGGCAGGAGTTTACAGCCTTCTTAAACACTTATGTGGAGAAGTGGTTTGACTTCTCTGAGGAGAACTGGCTCTTCCACCTGCAGCCTCTCTCTCTGGCATCTGGGGAGATCTCCTTTGATGACATTGAGAACATCAGTGAGCGGCTTTATCTGGTTGGCAGGTAAGAATGAAGCAATTGCCAATTTAGTGATAAACCATATTATTGTTGATTATTAGAAATAAATAAATACAATTGATAATATATACAATTTGACACAATGTTAAACTTACTGTACACGATATACACATTATCTTTTACACAACTTACAAATTCAAACAGTTCATATGGATGGGTAAAAAAACTACATAGTTAATACTGTACAAAATATATATTATTAATAATACAAATGTATTATGTGCCACCACCACATTATGGTCACCTTCTTACAGTAGTGTTCAGAATAATAGTGTTATGTGACTAAAAAGATTAATCCAGGTTTTGAGTATATTTCTTATTGTTACATGGGAAACAAGGTACCAGTAGATTCAGTAGATGCTCACAAATCCAACAAGACCAAGCATTCATGATATGCACACTGATCCATGATACCTGGTATGCGATATATAGGCCCAACACCATAGTAGGAGAAACATGCCCATATCATGATGCTTGCACCACCATGCTTCACTGTCTTCACTGTGAACTGTGGCTTGAATTCAGAGTTTGGGGGTCGTCTCACAAACCGTCTGCGGCCCTTGGACCCAAAAAGAACAATTTTACTCTCATCAGTCCACAAAATATTCCTCCATTTCTCTTTAGGCCAGTTGATGTGTTCTTTGGCACATTGTAACCTCTTCTGCACATGTCTTTTTTTAACTGCAGGGGATTCTTGCAAATAAATTAGCTTCACACAGGCGTCTTCTAACTGTCACAGCACTTACAGGTAACTCCAGACTGTCTTTGATCATCCTGGAGCTGATCAATGGGTGAGCCTTTGCCATTCTGGTTATTCTTCTATCCATTTTGATGATTGTTTTCCATTTTCTTCCACTCGTCCCTGGTTTTTTGTCCATTTTAAAGCATTGGAGATCATTGTAGATGAACAGCCTATAATGTTTTGCACCTGTGTATAAGTTTTCCCCTCTCCAATCAACTTTTTAATCAAACTATGCTGTTCTTCTGAACAATGTCTTGAACGTCCCATTTTCCTCAGGCTTTCAAAGAGAAAAGCATGTTCAACAGGTGCTGGCTTCATCCTTAAATAGGGGACACCTGATTCACACCTGTTTGACCCACAAAATTGACAAACTCACTGACTGAATGCCACACTACTATTATTGTGAACACTCCCTTTTCTACTTTTTTTTTACTAATAGCCCAATTTCATAGCCTTAAGAGTGTGCATATCATGAATGCTTGGTCTTGTTGGATTTGTGAGAATCTACTGAATCTACTGGTACCTTGTTTCCCATGTAACAATAAGAAATATACTCAAAACCTGGATTAATCTTTTTAGTCACATAGCACTACTATTATTCTGAACACTACTGTATCTCTATTGGCAGGATGAACATCTCTATGGATCAGGTTTATGACGAGTGTGTGACCGCAAACAGCCTTCTGGAACACCTCACTACATCACCCCAGGAGAAGGAGAAGTGGCAGTCCAGGGTAACAGCAGAGCGATGGATGCAAGTTCTTCAGGCAGCTGACATCCCCAACATCCAGGCAGTTGTATCCTTTGTCCTCAGCATCCCGTCGTCCACTGGATTTGTGGAGAGGATTTTCTCCTTCATGAAGAATAAGTGGACTGATGTGCGTAACAAATGTTCTACTGAACTAATTAGAAGCGAGCTCATTGTCTGTCTGAATTATGAAATGACCTGTTCAGAGTTTTACTCTGTAGTACTGAAAGACAAGACTCCTGACTGCAGCAGGGGCTCAAAAGAAACACAAATGGAAAAAGAAGGCTGTCTGCACTCTCCACATGAAGTGACATCAGGCTTTTGGTGTCCAAGTTGATTCTTTTGTAGCCGACTATAACTGGAGCCTGCAGTCATAACCTTGAGGCACGGCCTCAGTACTGTTTACTTTTTCAGACTTTATTTTTTGCACTTTTTATTACACTAAATGTGTAAATGTGCACTTTTACATTGTTTTGGATGATGCAATTTTTCTATTGTTTTTTGTTAATTTATACAATTTTAAGTTAAACAATAACACTACAGAGAGATTTATTTTTAAATAATTTTTTTTTATTTTATGCTTTGAAGCAGGACAGGATGCTCATATTGAAATTGTGAGTGAAAATTTATTTAGCACTAAAAATAAATTGCTAAATAATTTGTTTTCCATGTGTTCATATCAGAAGAAATGCGTGTGCGCACCTACTTAAAATCAGGGTCAAATCAATAGTCATATGGTTAAAAATCGTTTCACACACGCTGGGAAGGGTGAAGACAATGGTCAGTCGGCCGGTCGGCCCTGCCGGTGAGGGTCCTGCCCTTATTTATTTTTCAGAGAGTTGGCAGCCCTACTTCCAATCAGTGGACAAGAGGAACACTAACGTCCTTTTTTTTCCCCCCAATGTGTCAGACAAAGGAGACAACGCAGAAAAACAATGTCAGCTGTCCCAGCCGACCATTCGGGGTCCTTTGCTCAGTCGGCTGTGGTCTGTGGTGGACACAAAGATCGTGGACCTCTTCGTGTGCAACGTGCTGCCGCTGCATGTTGTGGAGTCCCCCACTTTCATCAGTTTGGGTAAGACCTTGAACCCCAGAAAAACAGATGTCCTGCCGCACCCTGGGGATGAGGATCCTGGCCAGCCACAAACAGCTGGAGGAGTATCTTAGAAGGTACTTCTGGCAAAACAAAGTGTACTGCATTTGGAATCCATTGCAAACCTGTACAAAGCGAGATGTGCGTGATGACTTATTTTTGTTATGATGACGATGGGAAATTTAAGTTCATTATTATCTTCAAATGTTTGTGTTTTGCTTGTTCTTCTGCTCTCTTTTTGCTTTTGTTGTGGGGGTAAAACATGAAATGGAGAGAAATGGGGACTGAAAGGTGAAAATTATGAAATGGTTAAAATGTAACAAAATGGAGCAGACTCTCTCTCTCTCTCTCTCTCTCTCTCTCTCTCTCTCTCTCTCTCTCTCTCTCTCTCTCTCTCAGCCTGTAAGTTTGGGGGTGTGGCGCGAGCGCTGCTCTCCTATTGGTTGTTTAGGAGTGGGAACTCTCACTCCAAAATGGGGGCCAGTATCCACCCCAGTTGTCAGGCTAATGTATTCAGGTGCACCATCTGGTGTTCAAGAGATAAAATTTCAGCCACTGGGTCCGTCTGCTCCATTTCGTGATCAGTCCCCATTTTGCTCCATTAGGTGTTTTAGTATAGCTGGTAAAATTTACTGAGGTAGGTGTGGAGTATAAGCTTTTGCTACCCAATTTTGTTACACTTACGTAGATTTTCATAGGAAAGGTACTACAATAATAATCACAAAATAATTTTTTTATGATTATTTTAACATTATTGCTATTTGTTGTACTATTGTCTAATACAAAATTTCTTATTTCAATTATTAAAAATAATCAATACAGATAGTCATTATTCAATTACATTTTAAAATTTAAAATGTATGTTTCTTTACAATTTATAATGTTTACAGATTGTTCAAGTATGTCCCCTGGGTGGCGACCACTGCGGACTGTTGGTCAGCCCACACTGGCTGGACCCCAAGACCCACACGAGACAGCACGCGGTCCTGGCCTGCTCTCGGCTCAAAGGGCATCACACCTTTGATGTTCTCGCCGAGGCCATGGTGGACACCCACTACAAGTTTCACCTGCAGGAAAAGGTGACCAGGACCACAATGTACAATGGCAGCAACTTTGTTTAGGAATTTGTTAAGTTTGGCACAGAAGCTGAACTCTTGCCAGACATTCCTGAGCCTGCTGCCAATTTGGACATGGAGGACATTGAGGATGGGGATCCCAAGGCTGGAACCATGGATGAGGTGGAGTACATCTCTGTTGAGGCTTCCCTTGAGCAGTCCAGTGGCCTTGGCCACAACCTACCAGTCCACATGAGGTGTGCAGCCCACACCTTCAACTTGGTAGCCAGCATGTCTGTCGACAAGGTGCTTACCTGTGCTCAATTTAAGTCGGCCTACAGGAAGGCCATGTCCAAGGCACAGGTGCTGTGCAATCAGCAGTGCCGCAGCACCATGTCAGCAGACACCATTCTGGATGAGTTGAAGAGGACATGGGTAGTCCCCAACAGTAGCAGATGGAACGCCAATGACTCTGTTGTTGTCCTCATTGACCTGCTGCAGAACAAAAAGGGAGATGTCCGCCAGGTGATGAAGCAGATGAAGCTGCAGAGCTTCACTGATTCCGAGGTCAGCTTCTTGAAAGTGTACGCCCAGGTAATGTCCAATGTTGCCAGGGCCTTGGACAAAATTCAAGGAGAAGATCAAGTCTATCTTGGGAGCCTTCTGCCAACTGTTGCAGCTACCATTATGAAGCTGAAGGAGGCCAAGTCCAAAGGCCTCCTATACTGCAGTCCTTTGGTAGATGCAATACTGGCAGGCATCACAAAAAGGTTTGGGCCGCTCCTAGAAGACCAGGAGTCCCAGCTGACATCTGCTTTCCACTCTAAGTTTTGTCTGTTCTGGCTGGAGAAACATAACCATAGCCGGGTCAGCAGGGTAAAAAAGGGCCATGGAGACCACCATGGAGACAGCTGTGAGGGAGACCATGGAGGGCAGGAGCAGCACCAGCAATGAAGAGGAAGGGGCAGATGATTTTTCAGCAGCATCACTCAACCCCAGTTGTGCACGAGCCACAGGCCATGGCACAGAACTTGATGACCTGGCTGGAGACCAGCTCAAAGCAGGTCCTGACTGATGCTACCTTCTTGGGTGAGCAGGTTCTGGTGGACCTGTTCATCAAGTACATCACAGCCATCCCATCCAGTGCTGCAGCTGAGCACCTATTTTCAATAGGCAAGGACATTTTGAGGGCCAAGAGAGCCACCCTGCCAGATCTCAGTTTTGAGAGGCTGGTGTTCATGAAGGCCAACAAGCATCACCTCGAGGAGATGGAGAAGCAGGAGGGAAAGTCAGAATAAATGTATAAATCAATTTATATAGCGCCAAATCACAACAAACAGTTGCCCCAAGGTGCTTTATATTGTAAGGCAAAAGCCATACAATAATTACAGAAAAACCCCAACGGTCAAAACGACCCCCTGTGAGCAAGCACTTGGCGACAGTGGGAAGGAAAAACTCCCTTTTAACAGGAAGAAACCTCCAGCAGAACCAGGCTCAGGGAGGGGCAGTCTTCTGCTGGGACTGGTTGGGGCTGAGGGAAAGAATCAGGAAAAAGACATTCTGTAGAGGGGAGCAGAGATCAATCACTAATGATTAAATGCAGAGTGGTGCATACAGAGCAAAAAGAGAAAGAAACACTCAGTGCATCATGGGAACCCCCCAGCAGTCTAAGTCTATAGCAGCATAACTAAGGGATGGTTCAGGGTCACCTGATCCAGCCCTAACTATAAGCTTTAGCAAAAAGGAAAGTTTTAAGCCTAATCTTAAAAGTAGAGAGGGTGTCTGTCTCCCTGATCTGAATTGGGAGCTGGTTCCACAGGAGAGGAGCCTGAAAGCTGAAGGCTCTGCCTCCCATTCTACTCTTACAAACCCTAGGAACTACAAGTAAGCCTGCAGTCTGAGAGCGAAGCGCTCTAATGGGGTGATATGGTACTACGAGGTCCCTAAGATAAGATGGGACCTGATTATTCAAAACCTTATAAGTAAGAAGAAGAATTTTAAATTCTATTCTAGAATTAACAGGAAGCCAATGAAAAGAGGCCAATATGGGTGAGATATGCTCTCTCCTAGTCCCTGTCAGTACTCTAGCTGCAGCATTTTGAATTAACTGAAGGCTTTTCAGGAAACGTTTAGGACAACCTGATAATAATGAATTACAATAGTCCAGCCTAGAGGAAATAAATGCATGAATTAGTTTTTCAGCATCACTCTGAGACATGACCTTTCTAATTTTAGAGATATTGCGCAAATGCAAAAAAGCAGTCCTACATATTTGTTTAATATGTGCATTGAATGACATATCCTGATCAAAAATGACTCCAAGATTTCTCACAGTATTACTAGAGGTCAGGGTAATGCCATCCAGAGTAAGGATCTGGTTAGACACCATGTTTCTAAGATTTGTGGGGCCAAGTACAATAACTTCAGTTTTATCTGAGTTTAAAAGCAGGAAATTAGAGGTCATCCATGTCTATGTCTGTAAGACAATCCTGCAGTTTAGCTAATTGGTGTGTGTCCTCTGGCTTCATGGATAGATAAAGCTGGGTATCATCTGCGTAACAATGAAAATTTAAGCAATGCCGTCTAATAATACTGCCTGAGAAAAGCATGTATACAGTGAATAAAATTGGTCCTAGCACAGAACCTTGTGGAACTCCATAATTAACTTTAGTCTGTGAAGAAGATTCCCCATTTACATGAACAAATTGTAATTTATTAGATAAATATGATTCAAACCACCGCAGCACAGTGCCTTTAATACCTATGGCATGCTCTAATCTCTAATAAAATTTTATGGTCAACAGTATCAAAAGCAGCACTGAGGTCTAACAGAACAAGTACAGAGATGAGTCCACTGTCTGAGGCCATAAGAAGATCATTTGTAACCTTCACTAATGCTGTTTCTGTACTATGATTTTTTAAACCCTGACTGAAACTCTTCAAATAGACCATTCATCTGTAGATGATCAGTTAGCTGTTTTACAACTACCCTTTCAAGAATTTTTGAGAGAAAAGGAAGGTTGGAGATTGGCCTATAATTAGCTAAGATAGCTGGGTCAAGTGATGGCTTTTTAAGTAATGGTTTAATTACTGCCACCTTAAAAGCCTGTGGTACATAGCCAACTAATAAAGACAGATTGATCATATTTAAGATCGAAGCATTAATTAATGGTAGGGCTTCCTTAAGCAGACTGGTAGGAATGGGGTCTAATAGACATGTTGATGGTTTGGAGGAAGTAACTAATGAAAATAACTCAGACAGAACAATCGGAGAGAAAGAGTCTAACCAAATACCGGCATCACTGAAAGCAGCCAAAGAGAATGATATGTCTTTGGGATGGTTATGAGTAATTTTTTCTCTAATAGTTAAAATTTTATTAGCAAAGAAAGTCATGAAGTCATTACTAGTTAAAGTTAAAGGAATACTCGGCTCAATAGAGCTCTGACTCTGTCAGCCTGGCTACAGTGCTGAAAAGAAACCTGGGGTTGTTCTTATTTTCTTCAATTAGTGATGAGTAGTAAGATGTCCTAGTTTTACGGAGGGCTTTTTTATAGAGCAACAGACTTTTTCCAGGCTAAGTGAAGATCTTCTAAATTAGTGAGACGCCATTTCCTCTCCAACTTAGGGGTTATCTGCTTTAAGCTGCGACTTTGAGAGTTATACCACGGAGTCAGGCACTTCTGATTTAAGGCTCTCTTTTTCAGAGGAGCTACAGCATCCAAAGTTGTCCTCAATGAGGATATAAAACTATTGACGAGATACTCTATCTCACTCAGAGTTTAGGTAGCTACTCTGCCCTGTGTTGGTATATGGCATTGGAGAACATAAAGAAGGACTCATATCCTTAAACCTAGTTACAGAGTTTTCTGAAAGACTTCTACTCTAATGAAACTTATTCCCACTGCTGGGTAATCCAGAGTAAATGTTATTAAGAAATGATCAGACAGAAGGGGGTTTTCAGGGAATACTGTTAAGTCTTCAATTTCCATACCATAAGCCAGAACAAGATCTAAGGTATGATTAAAGTGGTGGGTGGACTCATTTACATATTGAGCAAAGCCAAATGAGTCTAAACAATAGATTAAATGCAGTGTTGAGGCTGTCATTCTCAGCATCAGATGTTAAAATTGCCCACTATAATTATCTTATCTGAGCTAAGCACTAAGTCAGACAAAAGGTCTGAAAATTCACAGAGAAACTCAGAATAAATCAATATGTTGATCAATTATTGTATAATTTACTAACAGGGACTTAGAAGAGAGAGACCTAATGTTTAATAGACCACATTTAACTGTTTTAGTCTGTGGTGCAGTTGAAGGTGCTATATTATTTTTTCTTTTTGAATTTTTATGCTTAAATAGATTTTTGCTGGTTATTGGTGGTCTGGGAGCAGGCACCGTCTCTACGGGGATGGGGTAATGAGGGGATGGCAGGGGGAAAGAAGCTGCAGAGAGGTGTGTAAGACTACAACTCTGCTTCCTGGTCTCAACCCTGGATAGTCACGGTTTGGAGGATTTAAGAAAACTGGCCAGATTTCTAGAAATGAGAGCTGCTCCATCCAAAGTGGGATGGATGCCATCTCTCCTAACAAGACCAGGTTTTCCCCAGAAGCTTTGCCAATTATCTATGAAGCCCACCTCACTTTTTGGACACCACTCAGACATCCAGCAATTCAAGGAGAACATGCGGCTAAACATGTCACTCCCGGTCCGATTGGGGAGGGGCCCAGAGAAAACTACAGAGTTCGACATTGTTTTTGCAAAGTTACACACCGATTCAATCTTAATTTTAGTGACCTCCGACTGGCGTAACCGGGTGTCATTACTGCCGACGTGAATTACAAGCTTACCAAATTTATGCTTAGCCTTAGCCAGCAGTTTCAAATTTCCTTCAATGTCGCCTGCTCTGGCCCCCGGAAGACAATTGACTATGGTTGCTGGTGTCGCTAACTTCACATTTCTCAAAACAGAGTCGCCAATAACCGGAGTTTGTTCCGAGTGGGGAAAAACGGTTAGAGATGTGAACGGGTTGGCGGTGTACAGGGGGCTTCTGTTTAGGACTACGCTTCCTCCTCACAGTCACCCAGTCGGCCTGCTTTCCCGGCTGCTCGGGATCTGCTGGAGGGGAAACTAACGGCGGCTAAGCTACCTTGGTCCGCACCGACTACAGGGGCCTGGCTAGCTGTAGGATTTTCCAAGGTGCGGAGCCGAGTCTCCAATTCACCCAGCCTGGCCTCCAAAGCTACGAATAAGCTACACTTATTACAAGTACCATTACTGCTAAAGGAGGCCGAGGAATAACTAAACATTTCACACCCAGAGCAGAAAAGTGCGGGAGAGACAGGAGAAGCCGCCATGCTAAACCGGCTAAGAGCTAGTAGCTGCGCTAAGCTAGCGTATTCCTAAAAACACACAAAGTGAATAATGTGTAAATAATTTAGAGGTGATTCAGCAGAAGGAGTGCTTTAGTTAAGGCACGTGAAGATTACACTGTGAAACAAATCGTTATCTAGTTATCTAGATCAATCTAACTGCGCAGATTAAACAGCTAACAGATACAGAAAACACCGCTGTGCTCCGGAACAGGAAGTGATACAATACCGCAGTGAGAGCCAACCACCTACTACTAATAATATTTTTTTGATACTTTGTTAACCCCTTTGTTAAACGTGAATCAGCTGCAAATTCAGAATTATCTGCAAACTGTTAAATGGAAAACATGAATACTGAAAATCTCCCTAAATGTGAACACAGGTCTCGCAAAACGTGAATATCATTCATAATATTTTTTTTCAGTTTAAGCAATTTATGGATTTCAGTTTACACATCAATTACTGCAAGAAATGTTGATTGCACACCCTATCACATAAAAATATATATTTTTTGTATTTTGTTTGGTTTCGGCGGGGGAGGTGGAGTTCATTGCAGTCAGTGAGGCGGGGAGGTGAGCCCAGGGCGGGTCTCGCTTCTGCTGACAAGCCCGACCCGCTCTGGTGACAGCAGCAGGTGTGTTTGACTGGAACGGTCCACTTGTCAAACGGTAACGTAGGTGTCAAACAGAAACCTCCCCTGGAGACTCTGGTAAAGTTCAAAAGATGTTCACGGCTCATAAGACAAAAGTTGTAGAAAAGCAAACACTAGTTTCTAACCTCAGGTAGTAACAAGCTCAACCTTATTTTTATCCATATGAACTGTCCTTGGAGCTGGAAAAATAACATTCATCTGAATGAGCAGGCGGACGCGTAGGGACCTTATACAAAGTATAGAGACATCAGAAAAATAAAATAAATTCAGGTGTGGTGTCACCAAATTCACAGAACACAGTGGTCTGCTGGTTATACTTATAGTGAATTTCTTACTTTTATTGCTCATTTTATTACTTATTTTAATGATATATAAAAAAAAACAACACAAAATTTCCATTTTTGCACATTTTTTCTATCTGAGTGCTGTAGTATAATGCATTGCATTATACTGCATTATTCCACCGACTCAATACTAAAAGTTATCGGTTATCTGTAGCCTCCGATCAGTTTTTTAATCTGTTTATCGGTTTAGCGCCATAAAAGATAACTTTTCAGTTAGCTGATTATCTGTTATCGAATATAAGTTTTTGATTAGCTGTGCCCACCACTACTAAAACATAAAGCTGATATTTTCACTTTGTAAAAGAACAGAGGTGATGTTAATTTCAATAACTTGTCCGGAATTAGTTTGTTTAAAATTTTAACTATAAATCAAAACTGTCTGCATGTCTCCAGTGATATGTCTGCAAGTCTGTATGGTGTGAAAATAAATGATCTTTCCCATCTTCCTTTCTCTCTGGTAGACAGTTCTCTGCTGGCAGAGGATTGAGCTCTACCTCTCATAGGTGTCTGCTACAAAACATGTAACAGGTAGGCAATAAAATGTATGATTTCAGACTTTACAAATGTGTTTAACTGTTAAGCTTTATGCACTGTGCCTGCAAAAATATGTGATTGGTCTAAAAGTTATTGGAACTAAATTTAGCAGAAGATAACTGGTCTGCTGATGGTTTTCAAAGTTAACTGAAAAGCTAATCAGCTAACAAAAAAGTTAGCTTTGCTAATTAATGTTAGCGGATTAGCGGAACTGTGCCCACCACTGCAAAAACACATAAAATGGCAAAACACTGCTAAAAGAACACTGCTAAAACACTGGTAGCAGAACCTTAAAATCTGATCTCACAAGGACAGGAAGCCAGTGAAGAGACACCAAAATGGTTGTAAAGTGGTCAAACCTTCTGCTTCGGCCTATAGTTTTTCAATACACTAGGGTCAAGATTAGGTTTCTTAAGTAATGGTTTAATCACTGCAGATTTGAAACATTTAGAAACAGATCCAGAAGTTAAAGAAAGATTAATAATTTCCAGCACAGTCGGCCCAAGAGTGGACCACAGGTCCTTAAACAGTTTTGTTGGTATAGGATCAAATAAACAGGTTGTGCTTTTTGTTGACGCGAGTTTCGTCAGCATGTCTAGTGAGATACTATCAAATTCCGTAAATCTAGGTAATACCTCAGTAGTGGTGTCCACCTCAATAGCAGGGTGTAGTGGCTGGATTAAGGCATGCTGGGATATGTTTAACCTAATGTCATCTATTTTCTTCTCAAAGTAATCTAGGAAATCTTGTGCTGTAAAAGGAGAGCGAACTATGAATTGGTGGTTGTCTATGAATAAGTGTTGCCACTGTGTCGAACAAGAACTTTGACTTATGCTTGTTTTTGTTGATAAAATCAGAGTAGTATGTCTGCTTTGTAGCCAGTAATGCATGCTAATAGTCTAAGATAGCATCACGTCACTTTGGAGCTGCGCAATTTCCGTTCTAAATCTCTAGCCTTCTGCCTGAGGTCACACAATCACTGAACCAAGCCGACTGTGCTTTGGGAGGGTGTGGCCTTAATCGAGGGGGCACAATCTTATCAAGTGTAGTTATGAGCTCTAAATTTAAACTATCCACAACCATCAACTGATTGAGCATTCTCCAACCTTGAAGCTAAAATATCAGGCAGTCTAGCTTCAAGTTCAGTCATAGCTGAGGGCTTAATGCTTCGCCGTAATAATAGACAATGTTGTTGCTCCACTAAACACGGCGGCATGAATGTAAACCTCATAAGTGAGTGGTCAGAGACCCCCGGTGCAAGAGGCAAAATGTCGCTATTCGTGGCAGAAAATACCACATGCGAGAACCAAATCCAGGGTATTTCCACTAATGTGCCTCAAGTCCCAAATGCATTGCTGAAATCCTAATGCATCCACAGTTTCCATAAATGATTTGCAGAGGAGATCAGAAGGCTTATTTATATGAATGTTAAAGTCACCAATAATCAAAATGTTATCCGCAGTCGTTGACAAATTGTAGATGAATGCAGCAAATTCATGTAAGAATTCAGAGTATGGGCCGGGAGGCCTATAAACAGTGACAAAAAACACGACTGATTTCCTTACTTCTGACCCTGATAATACGCAGCATCATGGGTACAGCGGAGAATCAGATGCTCAAACGAATTATATTTGTGACCCCCAACAGCTAATAAGATAAACCTAGATGTATAAATAAAAGCAACACCCCCGCCTTGCTTTTCACCACGTGAAACGTGACTAAATGTGTATGCCGGTGGCCAGGCCTCATTTAAGAGGACAGCTGTAGGTAGGTTTAAGCCAGGTTTCACCTAACTCAATCATGCCTCAGTGGTGATCCATAATTAGATCATTAATCAGAGATTTTGAGGGCAGTGATCCAATGTTGATGAGACCCAAGCTAAGGACCTCAGTAGAGATAACAACTAGACTGTTTGAGTATATGGGTGGTACCAGAGTAACATTTATAAGGTGACTTGACATTGCTGGAACAAGCCAGCTGGCTGACCTCAGTTTCAATGTCATCCAATACAGTAATGGGTATTAAGTTTGAAGAACATATCCATCTATCATTTTTAGGGATACATCTGTGGAAGCAGGCCACAGTCTCAACCTGATAAATTTCCCTTCCCGTAAAGCCACTATCACCACAGTGGGTTCTCTGCACTAAATTCCACGCTAAGATAATGGATTCCACCTCCACATTTGTCATAAGCCCCGCAGGGTCTCTAATCCCCTGCTCTGCGACCTGCTGTAGAATCCCAAAGTTACCTGTAGAGCTCTATCTATACTCAACAAAAATATAAACGCAGCACTTTTGGTTTTGCTCCCATTTTGTATGAGATGAACTCAAAGATCTAAAACTTTTTCCACATACACAATATCACCATTTCCCTCAAATATTGTTCACAAACCAGTCTAAATCTGTGATAGTGAGCACTTCTTTGCTGAGATAATCCATCCCACCTCACAGGTGTGCCAGATCAAGATGCTGGTTAGACACCATGATTAGTGCACAGGTGTGCTTTAGACTGCCCACAATAAAAGGCCACTCTGAAAGGTGCAGTTTTGTTTTATTGGGAGGGATACCAGTCAGTATCTGGTGTGACCACCATTTGCCTCATGCAGTGCAACACATCTCCTGCACATCATCCGTGAAGAGAACACCTCTCCAACGTGCCAAACGCCAGCGAATGTGAGCATTTACCCACTCAAGTCGGTTACGACGACGAACTGGAGTCAGGTCGAGACCCCGATGAGGACGACGAGCATGCAGATGAGCTTCCCTGAGACGGTTTCTGACAGTTTGTGCAGAAATTCTTTGGTTATGCAAACAGATTGTTTCAGCAGCTGTCCGAGTGGCTGGTCTCAGACGATCTTGGAGGTGAACATGCTGGATGTGGAGGTCCTGGGCTGGTGTGGTTACACGTGGTCTGCGGTTGTGAGGTTGGTTGGATGTACTGCCAAATTCTCTGAAACGCCTTTGGAGACGGCTTATGGTAGAGAAATGAACATTCAATACACGAGCAACAGCTCTGGTTGACATTCCTGCTGTCAGCATGCCAATTGCACGCTCCCTCAAATCTTGTGACATCTGTGGCACCTTTCAGAGTGGCCTTTTATTGTGGACAGTCTAAGGCACACCTGTGCACTAATCATGGTGTCTAATCAGCATCTTGATATGGCACACCTGTGAGGTGGGATGGATTATCTCAGCAAAGGAGAAGTGCTCACTATCACAGATTTAGACTGGTTTGTGAACAATATTTGAGGGAAATGGTGATATTGTGTATGTGGAAAAAGTTTTAGATCTTTGAGTTCATCTCATACAAAATGGGAGCAAAACCAAAAGTGTTGCGTTTATATTTTTGCAGACAAGACGGTGACGCCTTCACTAGTAGGATGAACACTGTCCGCCAACAGGAAGTCATGGCAGCTCCAGAATGAAGTCAAGTTATCAATAAAACTAAAGTCACACTGTGTACAAAACTGTGCCAGCCACCTATTCAATAATGTCAGCCTCATCATTGCCCCCGGAGGGGACCAGAGACTAGTAATTGATGCTGACACATCTTTCTGGCAAGGTCACAAGTCATCTCTATACCCATTTTTGTGGCTTCTGAGTACTTCATCTTAACATCATTGGCGCCGACGTGAATAACTATATGACTGTATCACTTGTTATACTTCTTAGTCTGCTTACCCTTCTGCAACATCGGCACCCTGAGGTAGGAGTCAGTGTCAGGAGCTCTGGCCCCAGGAATACATTTCACATCAGCCGGCATCTGTAACTTAACTTTGTGGGTGATAGAATCCCCTGCCACTAACGCCTGGCATTTCAGCCTGGAGACAGAAGTGGAAGTTACACTTG
Source organism: Thalassophryne amazonica (assembly GCF_902500255.1). NCBI lineage: Eukaryota > Metazoa > Chordata > Actinopteri > Batrachoidiformes > Batrachoididae > Thalassophryne > Thalassophryne amazonica. Next base: position 435,094 of record NC_047107.1, on the reverse strand, counting down.
GGCTCACAAAACTGACATGAAGTGCATCCAGGGGGGAAAATCAATTCATAGTTCGCAGACGCGAATGTAGTTTGGGTGCCACAACCGGGCACTGAGCCCCACGTGACTTCCTCCACCTAACCACAGTCTGATAATCATCGTCCACAGCCGGCATTTCTAGTCTGATGCCAGGAAGTACACCAGCCGGCCCAACATCAACCTTGCCCGTAACATCTGTCTCCACTAGGCTAATGAGCTATTCTCGCTTACAAACACGGCTCTCTAAGAGAGCAACCCTTTCTGCTAACATCATGCAATACGAGGGCTGTCAATAAAGTAACGGTCCTTTTTACTTTTTTCAAAAACTATATGGATTTCATTCATATGTTTTTACGTCAGACATGCTTGAACCCTCGTGCGCATGCGTGAGTTTTTCCACGCCTGTCGGTGACGTCATTCGCCTGTGAGCACTCCTTGTGGGAGGAGTCGTCCAGCCCCTCGTCGGAATTCCTTTGTCTGAGAAGTTGCTGAGAGACTGGCGCTTTGTTTGATCAAGGTTTTTTCTAAACCTGTGAGACACATCGAAGTGGACACGGTTTGAAAAATTAAGCTGGTTTTCAGTGAAAATTTTAACGGCTGATGAGAGATTTTGAGGTGATTCTGTCGCTTTAAGGACTTCCCACAGTGCGAGACGTCGCTCAGCGCTCTCAGGCGCCGTCGTCAGCCTGTTCAAGCTGAAAACCTCCACATTTCAGGCTCTATTGATCCAGGACGTCGTGAGAGAACAGAGAAGTTTCAGAAGAAGTCGGTTTCAGCATTTTATCCGGATATTCCACTGTTAAAGGAGATTTTTTTAATGAAAGACATGCGGACGGGTCCGCGCGTCGGCTCGTAGCCGCCGCGACGCTCCGCCACAGGAAAAACACCTCTGTTGAAAGCCTTAAGGACAAGTTGGAACATGTCCTGCTGTTAAACAATTTCTCATATACTCACTCCACTGAAAGCCATCAAAAGCCGCCTGGATTTTACAAATGGTTAACACGGAGGTGTTTTTCCTGTGCCGCCGCACCGCGTCGGCTGCGTCCCGTCTTTCATTAAAAAAATCTCTTTTAACAGTGGAATATCCGGATAAAATGCTGAAACCGACTTCTTCTGAAACTTCTCTGTTCTCTCACGACGTCCTGGATCAATAGAGCCTGAAATGTGGAGGTTTTCAGCTTGAACAGGCTGACGACAGCGGCTGAGAGCGCTGAGCGACGTCTCGCACTGTGGGAAGTCCTTAAAGCGACAGAATCACCTCAAAATCTCTCATCAGCCGTTAAAATTTTCACTGAAAACCAGCTTAATTTTTCGAACCGTGTCCACTTCGATGTGTCTCACAGGTTTAGAAAAAACCTTGATCAAACAACGCGCCAGTCTCTCAGCAACTTCTCAGACAAAGGAATTCCGACGAGGGGCTGGACGACTCCTCCCACAAGGAGTGCTCACAGGCGAATGACGTCACCGACAGGCGTGGAAAAACTCACGCATGCGCACGAGGGTTCAAGCATGTCTGATGTAAAAACATATGAATCCATATAGTTTTTGAAAAAAATAAAAAGGACCGTTGCTTTATTGACAGACCTCGTATTTCATAAAAACATCCAAGGCTCCTGAAACTACTTAAAGTAACCCACTTCTGAAATTAACAAACAATAAAAATAATAAAATAGAAAATTAAATAAAATAAAGTAGTAAGCTAAAATTCCCCAACAGACGTCAGCAGAGTAGAACGCAGCCTAGCTCGGTTAGCTTAGCTTATGCTGACGAGCATAAGCTAAGCTAAGCTCCACTGCCAGGCTCGTCCGCTCTGCAGCAACAGCTGGAAAACCCCACTGTCTGCGCTTTTAGTTATTTCAGGTAAATATTTTCTGTGGGTGTTTATTCTCTTGCTGGTCTCTTTTCTGTCCCTATCTCTCTTGTCTGTCTCTCTTGGTGCTTGGTGGTGGGCCCTGCCACTCTGCTTGGCCACACCCTTGTTCTGGTGCAGCAGCCCAGCAGCTACTCCACTTCCTGAGGGTGCTCAGGAGGAACAATCTGGAGGAGAAGCTGCTGGTGTTGTTTTACAGCGCCACCATCGAGAGCATCCTGACGTACTGCATCAAATCAAATCAATTTTATTTATGTAGTGCCAAATCACAACAAACAGTTGCCCCAAGGTGCTTTATATTGTAAGGCAAGGCCATACAACAATCATGAAAAACCCCAACGGTCAAAACGACCCCCTGTGAGCAAGCACTTGGCGAGAGTGGGAAGGAAAAACTCCCTTTTAACAGGAAGAAACCTCCAGCAGAACCAGGCTCAGGGAGGGGCAGTCTTCTGCTGGGACTGGTTCACAGCGTGGTACGGGGGGTGCTCAACAGCAGACAGGAGAGCGCTGCAGAGGGTGATCAAAACGGCCCAGGGGATCACTGGCTGCTCTCTGCCCAGCCTGGAGGTCATTGCCAGCTCTCGCTACCTCAGCAGAGCTGCCAGCATCAGCAAAGACACATCCCACCCCAGCAACCACCTGTTTGACCTATGACCCTCCGGCTGACGGTATAGGTCAATCAAAATTAGGACAAACAGACTCAGGGACAGCTTTCTCCCCAGAGCGATCATTGCACTGAACAATAACAAATCACTCTAATCTGCACCTTCAAGTTTCTTGTGCAATATCTGTAAACCATGTGCAATATTCCCATGCAATATGATTCCACAGTTGTATATAATTCTTGTTTTACACTTTACTTGGTCCACATTTTATTCTATTTTACCTTGTTTATATTAGTTGTACATATATTGTGAAAAATGTGTTGTTAAATTTCACTGTCTTCTATATTGGCTAAAAATTACTTGCACCATGGAAAGAACCTTTTTGGAGTTGCACTCAAATCTCGTGGTAATGCAAATTACAACAACAATAAAGGTGATTCTGATGCTTTCCATACACCTAATCTGTAGCTGATGACCTGGGTGTATATAAACTCCACTGGTTGCACTTGTCTCTCGCCAGATTGATGCACCTTGTGTCTTCTCTCCAGCTCTGCTCTCATGTTTTCTGGTCCTACCAGTCTTATCGTGTTTTTGGATCACATGCCTGTTTGTTTGATCACGCCCTTGCTTGATGTTTTTTGTACTGTTGCTTCTCCTGGACTGCCTTACTGTTTACCGACCCCAGCTAAGTACTTCATCAAACCGTTTTACTGTACAGAGCTGTGTTTGAGTCATGCAGTTGTGTCCAGACATTTCTGTCCACCATGCTTGATAAAAACTAATCAGCAAAGTTTTTAAGCAGCTAAAATGTTCATACAATGAATATATGTCTTAGAAAAAAAAAAAAAAAAAAAAAATCACATCCTTACCTGTACACCTATATAATTCTGATTTATCTTATTATCAAAGTATTGTGAAGTCTATATAACATGAATTTTACCTGAGGTCATCAAATATGACCATCAAGACTTTGTGTCCGTCCGTCTGTGCTCAGCGCAAGTCCAGTCCTGTTAATGCCAGAGTCTTCAAAGTCACAGAGAACGTTCTTGGGACACAGACCTTGGACAAGTTCAAAGATGGCTAACCTGGACCTATTCTAAGTCGTCAAAAGGTCACATTGTGTCTACACACTCTTTCATTGATGACATGCTCATACGGCCGAGAGCACTTTAGCACTAGATTTTTTTTTTTTTTTTTTTTAGGTGTTGTCATTTATAAGTTCTGCTTCAGTCTGTTCCTTTCAGTATCACCATCCAGTTGCATTTTTTTTACATTTTGTATCCCCACTCTTAGCTTCACAGTGGAGTGGAGAAGGATAATCTTTCACCAAAACAGATCAAATCCAGGCTTGCATCTCAGTACTTCCTGGAAATTTGTAGCTTTCAGGTCATCTTTTTAAGAAAATCCTCCTCTGTATCACTTCATCATGAAGCTGCATAACTGGAGATACAAAATGCAAAGCTTGCACCCAAATGACCCGAATCAAACGTTTACATCCCCCTGTTCTTAATACCGTGTGATGCCCCCCTTTAATATCAGTGACAGCTTGGAGTCTTTTGTGGTCGTTGTGGAGGAGGCTCTCTGATTCTGCATTTCCTCTGAGTGAACGTAGGAACATTCTTCAAAATCCTGGAGTGAAGGCAGCGCCGCCCGCTGGTGGGTGTCTGTCTCTGCTGGTTCTTGATTCATGTCTGTCCTCAGTGAAACCACTTTTGCAGGAGTACCAAGAGTGTGTCTATCTTTCAAAGCTGTGCAGGAAACTGATCTAGTTAATTAGTCAGGTTACTGACGATTACAA